>NC_141033.1:9390000-9690000 GCF_052040795.2 Danio rerio
GAAAAAGTTTTTTCAAAGTTTGAAAAAGTATAAGTAGCATGTTATTAGCATGATTCTAGCATGCATTAGCATGATTCTAGCATGGATTATTATGTTATTAGCATGAGTGTAGTATAAATTAGCATTTTATTAGCATGATTCTAGTATAAATTAGCATGTTATTAGCATGCTTCTAGCATGAATTAGCATGTTACTAGCATGATTCTAGAATAAATTAGCATGTCACTAGCATGATTCTAGTATGAATTAGCATACTGCTAGCATGATTCTAGTATGAATTAGCAGGTTATTAGCATGATTTTAGCATGAATTAGCATGATTCTAGTATGAATTAGCATGTTACTAGAATGATTCTAGCATGAATTAGCATGTTACTCGCATGATTCTAGCATGAATTAGCATGTTATTAGCATGATTATAGTATGAATTAGCATGTTGCTAGCATGATTCTAGCGTGAATTAGCATGTTATTAGCATGATTCTGACATTCATTAGCATGTTACTAGCATGATTCTAGTATGAATTAGCATGTTATTAGCATGATTCTAGTATGAATTAGCATGTTACTAGCATGATTCTAGTATGAATTAGCATGTCACATAGCATGCTTAGGTGGTTGCTAGGGTATTCTGAGTGGTTGCTAAGTCGTTGCTAGGCAGTTGCTAGGGTGTCCTGAGTGGTTGCTAGGTGGTTGCTAAGATGTTGCTAGGCGGTTGCTAGGCTGTTGCTAGGTGGTTGCTATGGTGTTCTGAGTGGTTGCTAGGTGGTTGCTAAGGCATTGCTAGGCGGTTGCTAGGGTGTTCTGAGTGGTTGCTAAGATGTTGCTAGGTGGTTGCTAGGGTGTTCTGAGTGGTTGCTAAGGTGTTGCTAGGCGGTTGCTAGGGTGTTCTAAGTGGTTGCTAGGTTGTTGCTAAGGTGTTGCTAGGTGGTTGCTAGGGTGTTCTGAGTGGTTGCTAGGTGGTTGCTAAGGTGTTGCTAGGTGGTTGCTAAGGAGTCCTAAGTGGTTGCTAAGCGGTTGCTAAGGTGTTGCTAGGTGGGTACTAGGGTATTCTGAGTGGTTGCTAAGGCGTTGCTAGGCGGTTGCTAGGGTGTCCTGAGTGGTTGCTAGGTGGTTGCTAAGGTGTTGCTAGGTGGTTGCTAGGGTGTCCTGAGTGGTTGCTTGGTGGTTGCTAAGGCGTTGCTAGGCGGTTGCTAGGGTGTTCTGACTGGTTGCTAGGTGGTTGCTAAGGTGTTGCTAGGCGGTTGCTAAGGTGTCCCAAGTGGTTGCTTGGTGGTTGCTAAGGTGTTGCTAGGTGGTTGCTAGGGTGTTCTGAGTGGTTGCTAAGATGTTGCTAGGTGGTTGCTAGGGTGTTCTGAGTGGTTGCTAAGGTGTTGCTAGGCGGTTGCTAGGGTGTTCTAAGTGGTTGCTAGGTTGTTGCTAAGGTGTTGCTAGGTGGTTGCTAGGGTGTTCTGAGTGGTTGCTAGGTGGTTGCTAAGGTGTTGCTAGGTGGTTGCTAAGGAGTCCTAAGTGGTTGCTAAGCGGTTGCTAAGGTGTTGCTAGGTGGTTGCTAGGGTATTCTGAGTGGTTGCTAAGGCGTTGCTAGGCGGTTGCTAGGGTGTCCTGAGTGGTTGCTAGGTGGTTGCTAAGGTGTTGCTAGGTGGTTGCTAGGGTGTCCTGAGTGGTTGCTTGGTGGTTGCTAAGGCGTTGCTAGGCGGTTGCTAGGGTGTTCTGACTGGTTGCTAGGTGGTTGCTAAGGTGTTGCTAGGCGGTTGCTAAGGTGTCCTAAGTGGTTGCTTGGTGGTTGCTAAGGTGTTGCTAGGTGGTTGCTAAGGTATTCTGAGTGGTTGCTCAGGCGTTGCTAGGCGGTTGCTAGGGTGTCCTGAGTGGTCACTAGGCCCTTATTAAGGCATTACTAGGCCGTTGCTAGGTGGTTGCTAGGCAATTGCTAGGGTAATTTGGATGGTTGCTAGGCAGTTGCTAGGGTACCCTGGTTGGTTACTAGGCAAGCCTCACATACATGCCTGATAAAACATTTATACTTAGTAAGCATTTCTAGCAAGTTACAGTACTTGGCTAGTCAATATTAGCATGTAGCTAATCACTGCTAGCATGTGTAGCATTTAGGAAGTTCCGTTTGCTAGCATGAGTCAAACGAGCCAATCTCCAAGTCTCTACGATGTTCTGATGCTGAGATATAGCTGTTGATGAATGGTTGCTAGGGTACTCTGTTTTGTTGCTATGGGCGAGGTTACAGAGTGCACTTGATTGTGGTTTGCTGTCTAAGTCAAATGAACCAACCCCCATGTCTCTATGACACTGCTATGCAAAGATATGCATCTTGGCCTATTTTAATGGAAGTCTATGGAATCAATTTGGGGGCGTGGCTTGTGAGCTTCAGTATCATATTGAGATGCTCATTGGTTGTCTGAGTCAGATGAGCCATCCCCCAAGTCAATAGGACACTGCTAAGCAAAGGTATGCATGTAGGCCAGTTATTAACATGAGTCTAGTATGAATTAGCATGCTACTAGCATGATTCTTGTACAAATTAGCATGTCATTAGCATGTTTCCAGTATGAGTTAGCATGTCATTAGCATGATTAGCATATGAGTAGCATGTTGCTAGCATGATTGGCATGTCATTAGCATGTTAGAATTATAAGCATTTGAAAGCACAGCTAATTACAGTCTATAGGACAGTTGCTAGGGTGCAGTATGTGGTAGTTAGGGGTGTGGCTAGAAAGTTAAAAGGCCATCAGTTATTGGCAGTTTGGTAGTCTGAGTTAAATGAGCTCAGCCATTAGTCTCTATGACAGTCTGATGCAGAGTTATGAGCTCACAAAGTTTGATCCCATGGAAAGTCAATGAGAGTCTTTTGTAATGGAAGTCTACGGGACAGTTGCTAGGGTGCAGTATGTGGTAGTTAGGGGTGTGGCTAGAAAGTTAAAAGCTCATCAGTTATTGGCAGTTTGGTAGTCTGAGTTAAATGAGCTCAGCCATTAGTCTGTATGACAGTCTGATGCAGAGTTATGAGCTCACAAAGTTTGATCCCATGTTAAGTCAATGAGAGTCTTTTGAATGGAAGTCTATGGGACAGTTTCTAGGGTCCAAAAGTGGTTGCTAGGGCGTGGCTAGAAAGTTTAAAGGTGATCAGTCATTGGCAGTTTGATAGTCTGAGTTAAATGAGCCCAGTTAGAGTTCTGTGCGACAGTCTGACGCAGAGTTACGAGGTCACAAAGTTTGGTCCAATGTTAAGTCTATGGGATTTTTCCGACAGTCCCGGGACGTTTTTCGGAAAACCGAAAGTCCAATCAGTCTGAAGAGATATAGCATACCGAGTCAGAATAGTTTGGAGGTCTGGTGTGAGTTTGGTGGTAATAGTTCGAAAGTTCAAGGAGGAGATAGATTTTGATTTTTAGAGTCAGAAGAAGAATAATAATAACTAGATTCTTAAAGTTTGAGAACAAACTTTGAGGCTGGCTTGTGAAAGCCTGACGGTAATAGTTTATTTAGTTTAAACAGTTTTAAAAAGTATGAAAAGATAGATAGATAGATAGATAGATAGATAGATAGATAGATAGATAAATAGATAGATAGATAGATAGATAGATAGATAGATAGATAGATAGATAGATAGATAGATAGATAGATAGATAGATAGATAGATGTTGTTAGCATGATTCTAGCATGAATTAGCATAATGTTAGCATGATTCTAGCATGAATTAGCATGTTGTTAGCCTGATTCTAGCATGATTTAGCATTTGTTAGCATGATTCTAGCATGATTTATTATGTTGTTAGCACAATTCTAGCATGAATTAGCATGTTACTAGCATGATTCTAGCATGAATTAGCATGTTACTAGCATGATTCTAGTATGAATTAGCATGTTACTAGCACAATTCTAGCATGAATTAGCATGTTACTAGCATGATTCTAGCATGAATTAGCATGTTACTAGCATGATTTTAGCATGAATTAGCATGTTGTTAGCATGATTCTAGCATGAATTAGCATGTTACTAGCATGATTCTAGCATGAATTAGCATGTACCTAGCATGATTTTAACATGAATTAGCATGTTACTAGCATGATTTTAGCAAAAATTAGCATGATTCTAGCATGATTTAGCATGTTACTAGCAAGATTCTAGCATGAATTAGCATGCTACTAGCATGATTTTAGCATAAATTAGCATGTTGTTAGCATGATTCTAGCATAAATTAGCATGTTGTTAGCATGCTTCTAGCATGAATTAGCATGTTACTAGCATGACTCTAGCATGAATTAGCATGTTGTTAGCATGATTCTAACATGAATTAGCATGTTACTAGCATGATTCTAGCATGAATTAGCATGTTGTTAGCATAATTCTAGCATGAATTAGCATTTGACTAGCATGATTCTAGCATGAATTAGCATGTTGTTAGCATGATTCTAGCATGAATTAGCATGTTGTTAGCATGATTCTAGCATGAATTAGCATGTTGTTAGCATGATTCTAGCATACATTAGCATGTTGTTAGCATGATTCTAGCATGAATTAGCATGTTACTAGCATGAATCTAGCATGAATTAGCATGTTGTTAGCATGATTCTAGCATGAATTAGCATGTTACTAGCATGATTCTAGCATGAATTAGCATGTTGTTAGCATGATTCTAGCATGAAACTAGCATGATTCTAGCATGAATTAGCATGTTGTTAGCATGATTCTAGCATGAATTATCATGATACTAGCATGATTCTAGCATGAATTAGCATGTTGTTAGCATGATTTTAGCATAAATTAGCATGATTCTAGCATGAATTAGCATGTTGTTAGCATGATTCTAGCATGAATTAGCATGTGACTAGCATGATTCTAGCATGAATTAGCATGTTGTTAGCATGATGGATAGATAGATAGATAGATAGATAGATAGATAGATAGATAGGTAGAGGTAGATAGATAGATAGATAGATAGATAGATAGATAGATAGATAGATAGATAGATAGATAGATAGATAGATAGATAGGTAGAGGTAGATAGATAAAGGTAGATAGATAGATAGATAGATAGATAGATAGATAGATAGATAGATAGATAGATAGAGGTAGATAGATAAAGGTAGATAGATAGATAGATAGATAGATAGATAGATAGATAGATAGATAGATAGATAGATAGATAGATTTAAACAGTTTATAGATAGATAGATAGATAGATAGATAGATAGATAGATAGATAGATAGATAGATAGATAGATAGATAATTAAATAGATAGATGGTGTGCTAGCATGGGTCAAACAAGCCAACCCCCGCTTCTCTACGATGTTCTGATGCTGAGATATAGCTGCTGTTATATCGTTGCTAGGTTAGTCTGTTTTGTTGCTATGGAGTTGATTGACAGCTTAGACTGATGATGTATCAAAGCTTCTTGCCAGTATGAACAGTTAAAAACAACCCCCATGTCTCTATCACACTGCAGCATGACAATATCAGTCTGAACCTCTTTAATGGCAGTCTATGGGACAGTTGCTAGGGTGCAGTATGTGGTAGTTAAGGGTGTGGCTAGAAAGTTAAAAGGCCATCAGTAATTGGCTGCTGGCTAGACTGAGTTAAATGAGCGCAGCCATTAGTCTGTAGGACAGTCTGATGCAGAGTTATGAGCTCACAAAGTTTGATCCCATGTAAAGTCAATGAGAGTCTTTTGCAATGGAAGTCTATGGGACGGTTTCTAGGGTCCAAAAGTGGTTGCTAAGGCGTGGCTAGAAAGTTTAAAGGTGATCAGTCATTGGCAGTTTGATAGTCTGAGTTAAATGAGCCCAGTTAGAAGTCTGTGTGACATTCTGATGCAGAGTTATGAGGTCACAAAGTTTGATCCAATGTTACGTCTATGGGATTTTTCCGACGGTCCCGGGACGTTTTTCGGAAAACCGAAAGTCGGATCAGTCGGAAAGGATATAGCAACTCGAGTTAGAATAGTTCGGAGGTCTGACCCGAGTTTGATGGTCATAGCTTGAAAGGCCTAGGACGAGATAGAGTTTAATTTTTAGTCTCAGAAGAAGAAAATATAATAATAATATTAAGTTTAATAGGATAACAGTAGTCTGGCTTGCTACACAAGCCAGCCTAACTAGACAGTAAAGTTCGTCGAGACAAACTTTGAGGCTGGCTTGACAAAGCCTGTTGGTAATAGTTTATTTAGTTTAAAAACAGTTTGAAAAAGTATAAGTAGCATGTTATCAGCATGATTCTAGCATGAATTAGCATGATTCTAGCATGGATTAGCATGTTATTAGCATGAGTGTAGTACAAATTAGCATTTTATTAGCATGATTCTAGTATGAATTAGCATGTTATTAGCATGATTCTAGCATGAATTAGCATGTTATTAGCATGATTCTAGAATAAATTAGCATGTCACTAGCATGATTCTAGTATGAATTAGCATGCTACTAGCATGATTCTAGCATGAATTAGCATGTTACTAGTATGATTCTAGCATGAATTAGCATGTTACTGGCATGATTCTAGTATGAATTAGCCTGTTACTAGCATGATTCTAGTTTGAATTAGCATGATTCTAGTGTGAATTAGCATGTTATTAGCATGATTCTTGCATGAATTAGCATCTTACTAGCATGATTCTAGTATGAATTAGCCTGTTACTAGCATGATTCTAGTTTGAATTAGCATGATTTTAGTGTGAATTAGCATGTTATTAGCATGATTCTTGCATGAATTAGCATGTTATTAGCATGGTTATAATATTAATTAACATGTTACTAGCATGATTCTAGCGTGAATTAGCATGTTATTAGCATGATTCTAGTATGCATTAGCATGTTACTAGCATGATTATAGTATGAATTAGCATGTTACTAGCATGATTCTAGTATAAATTAGCATGTTACTATCATGATTCTAGCATGAATTAGCATGTTACTAGCTTGATTCTAGCATGAATTTGCATGTTATTAGCAAGATTCTATTATAAATTAGCTTGTTATGAGCATGATTGTAGTATGAATTAGCATGTTACTAGCATGATTCTAGTATGAATTAGCATGTCACATAGCATGCTTAGGTGGTTGCTAGGGTATTCTGAGTGGTTACTAAGTCGTTGCTAGGTAGTTGTTAGGGTGTCCTGAGTGGTTGCTAGGTGGTTGCTAAGGTGTTGCTAGGCGGTTGTTAGGGTATTCTGAGTGGTTGCTAGGTGGTTGCTAAGGTGTTGCTAGGTGGTTGCTAAGGTGTCCTAAGTGGTTGCTAGGCAGTTGCTAGGGTATTCTGAGTGGTTGCTAAGGCATTGCTAGCGGGTTGCTAGGGTGTCCTGAGTGGTTGCTAGGTGGTTGCTAATGCATCGCTAGGTGGTTGCTAGGGTGTCCTGAGTGGTTGCTAGGTGGTTGCTAAGGCGTTGCTAGGCAGTTGCTAGGGTGTTCTGAGTGGTTGCTAGGTGGTTGCTAAGGTGTTGCTAGGCGGTTGCTAAGGTGTCCCAAGTGGTTGCTAGGTGGTTGCTAAGGTGTTGCTAGGTGGTTGCTAGGGTATTCTAATTGGTTGCTAAGGCGTTGCTAGGCGGTTGCTAGGGTGTCCTGAGTGGTCGCTAGGCCCTTACTAAGGCATTACTAGGCCGTTGCTAGGCGGTTGCTAGGGTAATTTGGGTGGTTGCTAGGCAGTTGCTAGGGTACCCTGGGTGGTTACTAGGCAAGCCTCACATACATGCTTGATAAAATATTTAAGCTAAGTAAGCATGTCTAGCAAGTTACAGTACTTGGCTAGTCAATATTAGCATGTAGCTAATCACTGCTAGCATGTGTAACATATAGGAAGTTCCGTTTGCTAGCATGAGTCAAACGAGCCAGTCTCCAAGTCTCTACGATGTTCGGATGCTGAGATATAGCTGTTGATGAATGGTTGCTAGGGTACTTTGTTTTGTTGCTATGGGCGAGGTTACAGAGTGCACTTGAATGTGGTTGGCTGTCTAAGTCAAATGAACCAACCCCCATGTCTCTATGACACTGCTATGCAAAGATATGCATCTTGGCCTATTTAATTGAAGTCTATGGAATCAATTTGGGGGCGTGGCTTGTGAGCTTCATTATCATATTGATATGCTCATTGGTTGTCTGAGTCAGATGAGCCATCCCCCAAGTCAATAGGACAATGCTAAGCAAAGATATGCATGTAGGCCAGTTATTACCATGAGTCTAGTATGAATTAGCATGTTACTAGCATGATTCTAGTACAAATTAGCATGTCATTAGCATGTTTCCAGTATGAGTTAGCATGTCATTAGCATGATTAGCATATGAGTAGCATGTTGCTAGCATGATTGGCATGTCATTAGCATGTTAGAATTATAAGCATTTGATAGCACAGCTAATTACTGTCTATAGGACAGTTGCTAGGGTGCAGTATGTGGTAGTTAGGGGTGTGGCTAGAAAGTTAAAAGGCCATCAGTGATTGGCTGCTGGCTAGACTGAGTTAAATGAGCTCAGCCATTAGTCTCTATGACAGTCTGATGCAGAGTTATGAGCTCACAAAGTTTGATCCCATGTAAAGTCAATGAGAGTCTTTTGTAATAGAAGTCTACGGGACAGTTGCTAGGGTGCAGTATGTGGTAGTTAGGGGTGTGGCTACAAAGTTAAAAGCTCATCAGTTATTGGCAGATTGGTAGTCGGAGTTAAATGAGCTCAGCCATTAGTCTGTAGCACAGTCTGATGCAGAGTTATGAGCTCACAAAGTTTGATCCCATGTAAAGTCAATGAGAGTCTTTGTAATGGAAGTCTATGGGACAGTTGCTAGGGTGCAGTATGTGGTAGTTAGGGGTGTGGCTACAAAGTTAAAAGCTCATCAGTTATTGGCAGTTTGGTATTCAGAGTTAAATGAGCTCAGCCATTAGTCTGTAGGACAGTCTGATTCAGAGTTATGAGCTCACAAAGTTTGATCCCATGTTAAGTCAATGAGAGTCTATTGAATGGAAGTCTATGGGACAGTTACTAGGGTCCAAAAGTGGTTGCTAGGGCGTGGCTAGAAAGTTTAAAGGTGATCAGTCATTGGCAGTTTGATAGTCTGAGTTAAATGAGCCCAGTTAGAAGTCTGTGCAACAGTCTGACGCAGAGTTATGAGGTCACAAAGTTTGATCCAATGTTAAGTCTATGGGATTTTTCCGACAGTCCCGGGACGTTTTTCGGAAAACCGAAAGTCGGATCAGTCGGAAAAGATATAGCATAAAGAGTCAGACCAGTTTGGAGGTCTGGTGTGAGTTTGGTGGTAATAGTTTGAAAGTTCAAGGAGCAGATAGATTTTGAATTTTAGTCTCAGAAGAAGAATAATAAATAACTAGACAGTAAAGTTCGTCGAGACAAACTTTGAGGCTGGCTTGACAAAGCCTGTCGGTAATAGTTTATTTAGTTTAAAAAAAGTTTAAAAAAGT
The DNA here is from genome assembly GCF_052040795.2 of Danio rerio. Taxonomy (NCBI): domain Eukaryota; kingdom Metazoa; phylum Chordata; class Actinopteri; order Cypriniformes; family Danionidae; genus Danio; species Danio rerio. The sequence goes on from NC_141033.1 coordinate 9,399,402, forward strand.
ATAAGTAGTATGTTATTAGCATGATTCCAGCATATATTAGCATGTTATTAGCATGAATTAGCATCTTATTAGTACGATTCTAGCATGGATTAGCATGAATTAGCATGATTCTAGCACGATTTAGCATGTTACTAGCATAATTCTAGCATGAATTAGTGTGTTATTAGCATGATTGTAGTAAAATTAGCATGAATTAGCATGTTGTTAGCATGTTTCTAGCATGAATTAGCATGTTACTAGCATGATTCTAGCATGAATTAGCATGTTATTAGCATGATTCTAGCATGACTTAGCATGTTATTAGCAAGAATCTTGTATGAATTAGCATGTCAATAGCATGATTCTAGTATGAATTAGCATGTTACTACCATGATTCTAGTATAAATTAGCATGTTATTAGCATGATTCTAGCATGAATTAGCATGTTATTAGCATGATTCTAGCATGTATTAGCATGTTACTAGCATGAATCTAGCATGAATTAGCATGATACTAGCATGATTCTAGTATGAATTAGCATGATTCTAGTATGAATTAGCATGTTATTAGCATGATTCTAGTATGAGTTAGCATGTTATTAGCATGATTCTAGCATGAATTAGCATGTTACTAGCATGATTCTAGCATAAATTAGCATGTTACTAGCATGATTCTAGGATGAATTAGCATGTTATTAGCATGATTCTAGCATGAATTAGCATGTTACTAGCATGATTCCAGTATGAATTAGCATGTTATTAGCATGATTCTAGCATGAATTAGCATGTTACTAGCATGATTCCAGTATGAATTAGCATGTTATTAGCATGATTCTAGCATGAATTAGCATGTTACTAGCATGATTCTAGTATGAATTAGCATGTTATTAGCATGAGTCTAGCATGAATTAGCATGTTACTAGCATGATTCCAGTATGAATTAGCATGTTATTAGCATGATTCTAGCATGAATTAGCATGTTACTAGCATGATTCTAGTATGAATTAGCATGTTATTAGCATGAGTCTAGTATGAATTAGCATGTCATTAGCATGATTCTAGTATGAATTAGCATGTTACTGGCATGATTCTAGCATGGATTAGCATGTTACTAGCATGAATTAGCATGTTATTAGTATGATTCTAGCATGGATTAACATGTTATTAGCATGAATTAGCATGATTCTAGCACTAATTAGCATGTTACTAGCCAGATTGTAGCATGAAGTAGTGTTATTAGCATGGTTGTAGTAAAATTAGCATGAATTAGCATGTTATTAGCATGATTCTAGTATGAGTTAGCATGTTACTAGCATGATTCTAGCATGAATTAGCATGTTACTAGCATGATTCTAGCATTAGTTAGCATGTTCTTAGCATGATTCTAGTACAAATTAGCATGTCATTAGCATGTTTCCAGTATGAGTTAGCATGTCATTAGCATGATTAGCATATGAGTAGCATGTTGCTAGCATGATTGACATGTCATTAGCATGTTAGAATTATTAGCATTTTATTGCACAGCTAATTACAGTCTATGGGACAGTTGCTAGGGTGCAGTATGTGGTAGTTAGGGGTGTGGCTAGAAAGTTAAAAGCTCATTAGTTATTGGCAGATTGGTAGTCGGAGTTAAATGAGCTCAGCCATTAGTCTGTAGGACAGTCTGACGGAGAGTTATGAACTTACAAAGCTTGATCCCATGTTAAGTTAATGAGAGTCTTTTGAATGGAAGTCTACGGGACAGTTGCTAGGGTGCAGTATGTGGTAGTTAGGGGTGTGGCTAGAAAGTTAAAAGCTCATCAGTTATTGGCAGTTTGGTAGTCGGAGTTAAATGAGCTCAGCCATTAGTCTGTAGGACAGTCTGATTCAGAGTTATGAGCTCACAAAGTTTGATCCCATGTTAAGTCAATGAGAGTCTACTGAATGGAAGTCTATGGGACAGTTACTAGGGTCCAAAAGTGGTTGCTAGGGCGTGGCTAGAAAGTTTAAAGGTGATCAGTCATTGGCAGTTTGATAGTCTGAGTTAAATGAGCCCAGTTATAAGTCTGTGCAACAGTCTGACGCAGAGTTATGAGGTCACAAAGTTTGATCCAATGTTAAGTCTATGGGATTTTTCCGACAGTCCCGGGACGTTTTTCGGAAAACCGAAAGTCGGATCAGTCGGAAAAGATATAGCATAAAGAGTCAGACCAGTTTGGAGGTCTGGTGTGAGTTTGGTGGTAATAGTTTGAAAGTTCAAGGAGCAGATAGATTTTGAATTTTAGTCTCAGAAGAAGAATAAATAAAAATAATAATAATAAGTTTAAATAGGATAACAGTAGGTTGGCTTTGACAAGCCAGCCTAACTAGATTATTAAAGTTCGTCGAGACAAACTTTAGGCTGGCTTGAGAAAGCTTTAATTTTTAAGTTTTAAAAAGCAATTTTAAGTTAAAAGTAGCTTAAAGTTTTAAAGCAGTTTTAAGTTAAGTAGCTTAAAGTTTTAAAGCAGTTTTAAGTTTAAAGTAGTTTAAAGTCTTAAAGCAGTTTTAAGTTTAAAGTAGTTTAAAGTTTAGCATGATTCTAGCATGAATTAGCATGTTACTAGCATGATTCTAGCACAAAGTAGCATGAATTAGCATGTTACTAGCATAATATAGCATGATTCTAGCATGAATTAGCATGTTACTAGCATGATTCTAGCATGAACTAGCATGTTATTAGCATGATTCTAGCATAAATTAGCATGATTCTAGCATGAATTAGCGCGTTTCTAACATGACTTAGCATGCTATAAGCATGATTTTCACATGGATTAGCATGCTACTAGCATGAATTAGCATGATTCTAGCATGAATTAGCATGTTACTAGCATGATTCTAGCATTAATTAGCATGATTCTAGCATGAATTAACATGTTGTTAGCATGATTCTAGCATGACTTAGCATGTTATTAGCATGATTCTAGCATGGATTAGCATGCTACTAGCATGATTCTAGCATGAATTAGCATGTTACTAGCATGACTCTAGCATTAATTAGCATGATTCTAGCATGAATTGGCATGTTGTTAGCATGATTCTAGCATAACTTAGCATTGTATTAGCATTTTTGTAGAATGGATTAGCATGCTACTAGCATGATTCTAGCATGAATTAGCATGTTACTAGCGTGATTCTAACATGATTCTAACATGAATTAGAATGATTCTAGCATGTATTAGCATGCTACTAGCATGATTCTAGTATGAACTAGCATGTTCTAGCATGATTCTAACATGAATTAGCATGTTACTAGCACGATTCTAGCATGAATTAGCATGATTCTAGCATGAATTAGCATGTTATTAGCATGATTCTAGCATGAATTAGCATGTTGTTAGCATGATTCTAGCATGACTTAGCATGCTATTAGCATGATTCTAGCATAAACTAGCATGTTACTAGCATAATTCTAGCATGAATTGGCATGATTCTAGCATGAATTAGCATGGTTATTAGCATGATTCTAGCATGAATTAGCATGATACTAGCATGGATTAGCATGCTACTAGCATGAATCTAGCATAAATTAGCATGAATTAGCAAGTTATTAGCATGATTCTAGCATGAATTAGAATGATTCTAGAATGACTTAGCATGTTACTAGCATGATTCCAGCATGAATTAGCATGTTACTAGCATGATTCTAGCATGAATTACCATGTTATAAGCATGATTCTAGCATGAATTAGCATGTTGTTAGCATGATTATAGCATTACTTAGCATGCTATTAGCATGATTCTAGCATGAATTAGCATGTTAGTAGCATAATTCTAGCATGAATTGGCATGATTCTAGCATGAATTAGCATGTTACTACCATGATTCTAGCATGAATTAGCATGATTCTAGCATGAATTGGCATGTTACTAGCATGAATTAGCATGATTCTAGCATGGATTAGCATGATTCTAGCATGTATTAGCATGCTACTAGCATGAATCTAGCATAAATTAGCATGAATTAGCAAGTTATTAGCATGATTCTAGCATAAATTAGCATGCTACTAGCATGAATTAGCATAATTCTAGCATGACTTAGCATGTTACTAGCATGATTCTAGCATGAATTAGCATGTTACTAGTATGATTCTAGCATGAATTAGCATGTTACTAGCATGATAGATAGATTAAAATAGTTTGAAGATAGATAGATAGATAGATAGATAGATAGATAGATAGATAGATAGATAGATAGATAGATAGATAGATAGATAAAAACAGTTTATAGATAGATAGATAGATAGATAGATAGATAGATAGATAGATAGATAGATAGATAGATAGATAGATAGATAAAAACAGTTTATAGATAGATAGATAGATAGATAGATAGATAGATAGATAGATAGATAGATAGATAGATAGATAGATAGATAGATAGATAAAAACAGTTTATAGATAGATAGATAGATAGATAGATAGATAGATAGATAGATAGATAGATAGATAGATATACAGACAGACAGACAGACAGACAGACAGACAGACAGACAGACAGACAGACAGACAGACAGACAGACAGACAGATAGATAGATAGATAGATAGATAGATAGATAGATAGATAGATAGATAGATTAAAACAGTTTATAAATAGATAGATAGATAGATAGATAGATAGATAGATAGATAGATAGATAGATAGATAGATTAAAACAGTTTATAAATAGATAGATAGATAGATAGATAGATAGATAGATAGATAGATAGATAGATAGATAGATAGATAGATAGATAGATAGATAGATAGATAGATAGATAGATAGATAGATAAAAGCAGTTTATAGATAGATAGATAGATAGATAGATAGATAGATAGATAGATAGATAGATAGATAGATAGATAGATAGATAGATAGATAGATAGATAGATAGATAGATAGATAGATAAAACAGTTTAGTTAGATGGATGGATGGATGGATGGATGGATGGATGGATGGATGGATGGATGGATGGATGGATAGATAGATAGATAAAAACAGTTTATAGATAGATAGATAGATAGATAGATAGATAGATAGATAGATAGATAGATAGATAGATAGATAGATAGATAGATAGATAGATAGATAGATAATGCTCACCCATAAGTATGACAGTCTGATGGAAAGCTATGAGGTCGCAAAGTTTGATCTAATGTTAAGCCAATAACAGTCTTTTGCAATGGAAGTCTATGGGACAGTTGTTGCTAGGGTGCAGTATCTGGTAGTTAGGGTGTGGCTAGAAAGTTATAAGCTCATCAGTAATTGGCAGTTTGGTAGTCTGAGTTAAATGAGCTCAGTCATTAGTCACTATGACAGTCTGATGCAGAGTTATGAGCTCACAAAGTTTGGTCCCATGTAAAGTCAATGACAGACTTTTGAATGGAAGTCTATGGGACAGTTTCTAGGGTCCAAAAGTGGTTGCTAGGGCGTGGCTAGAAGGTTTAAAGGTGATTAGTCATTGGCAGTTGGAGAGTCTGAGTTAAATGAGCTCAGTTAGAAGTCTGTGTGACAGTCTGACGCAGAGTTATGAGGTCACAAAGTTTGGTCCAATGTTAAGTCTATGGGATTTTTCCGACGGTCCCGGGACGTTTTTCGGAAAATCGAAAGTCGGATCAGTCGGAAAAGATATGGCATACCGAGTCAGAATAGTTTGGAGGTCTGGTGTGAGTTTGGTGGTCATAGCTCGAAAGCTCTAGGAGGAGATAGATTTTGAATTTTAGTCTCAGAAGAAGAAGAATAATATATAAAAAAAATAATAAGTTTAAATAGGATTTCAGTAGTCTGGCTTGTTTCTCAAGCCAGCCTAAAAATAATAATAATAAGTTTAAATAGCATAACAGTAGGTTGGCTTTGACAAGCCAGCCTAATAAGTTTAAGTGAGATAACAGTATGTTGGCTTTTCAAGCCACCATAATTAATATAATTTTTTTTCTTAGTATGAACTTAACTATGACCATGTTCTTGCGTGTGTTTCAGCATGGAGCTCTACTGTGCTGTGCTTTCCCTAACATCCCATCTCGTGGTGCACCTGGCTGAATCAACACTGCAGGTAATAAGATAAAACAGACAAGCATTTTGTGATCCATAGAGACTCAAACAAATTAAACATATTTTTTAGGCTGGAGTATTTTACAGTAAAATTACACATCTTACTACAAACAAAGAAAATTGTACATTATCTTATCCTAGTTTTTTTTCAATTGCGGTCCTCGCACATTAACGTTTGAATAGTAACGTGCAATCAAAGCATATTTGTAGTCTAATATCATGGTAACAATATTCACAATGTCAAAATGTATTTTATAAGAAGAACTGGAGGGTGTGCTCCAACCATAGGGGGATCACACTTCTCGCTTCCCTGGGAAAGTCTATGCCAGTGTACTGGAGAAGATGATTTGTCTGATGGTTTTTGTCCAGACGGAGGCACACTGGACAAGCTCTATACCCTCACCAGGGTGCTGAAGGGTTCATGGGAGTATGCCCAACCAGTCCACGTGTGTTTTGTGGACTTTGAGAAGGCCTTCAGCATGCACTGGGGCAGTTTCCTGACAAGTGTGACGGTGCTGGGATGAGGATCCGAGGCCATGGTGCTCTACCTGAAAAAGGTGGTTTGCCATTTCTAGGTTGGAGGAAAGTCCTTACCCCAAGTGGAGGAGTTCAAGTATTTTTTGGTTTTTCGAGTGAGGGGAAGATGAAACGGGAGATTGACAGGCGGATTAGTGCAGCGGCAGCAGTAATGTGGGAGATGTACCGCTTCGTTGTGGGAAAGAAGGAGCTGAGCCGAAAGGCAAAGCTCTCGATTTACCGGTCAATTGAAGTTCCTACTCTCACCTATGGTCATGATTAAAAGACAAGATTTTGGATACAAGCGGCCGAAATCAGTTTCCTTCACTTGTTGGCAGGGCGCACCCTTATAAACAAGGTGAGGAGCTCTTTCACCCAGGAGAAGCTCGGAGTAGAACTGTTGCTCCTCCACATCGAGAGAAGTCAGCTGAGGTGGCTCAAGCATCTGTTTGGATGCCTCCTGGATACCTTCCTAGGGAGGTGTTCAGGCATGTCCCACCAGGAGGAGACCTCGGGGAAGACCCTGGACATGCTGGAGGGACTATGTCTATCTGCTGGCCTGGGAACGCCTCTGGATGCCCCCGGAAGAGCTGAAGGAAGTGTCTGGGGAGAGGGAAGTCTGGAGTTCTCTCCTAAGACTGCTGCCTCCCGGACCCGGTCCTGTATAAGCAGATGGAAATGACATGACATGACAATTTGACATGACGTGACAATGCCTTCTCAGCAGAGATGTGCAGGGGCTCAGCTGGATTAAAGGGCACTTTTATTATTTATTTATTTATTTATTTTATAAAACATAATGAAGCATGGTTCACACAAAAAAATCACCATATACTCTCCTCTCAGTGGTTTCAAACCATTCTGAGTTTCTTTTTCTGTTGAACAGAAATAAAATACTTTGAAGGATGTTGCACACTGAAAGCCACTTCCACACTAAGAAAAAAATACTATGGAAGTCGATGGCTACCTGCAGACAACATGCTACAAATATCTTCTTTTTTGTTCAACAAAAGAAAGAAACTAAAGCAGGTTTGGAACCAGTAGAGTGAATATGATGAGAGAATTTAATGTTTGGAAGAACTATCCCTTTAACACAACATAAAAGCTAATTAGCTGGTTAGTTATCCTAATTAGTGGTTAAGAATAATTACTATCAGCTGAGGATCATCTCCAAACTTAAATCTATATTTTACTTTCAAGATCTGGAAAAAGTCATACATGCTTTTATCACATCTTGCCTAGGCTATTGTAATTCATTATAAATTGGTCTCCCTTAATCTTCATTGGCACGATTGGTTCAAAATGCGGCAGCTAGACTTTTAACAGGCACCAAAAAATATGCTTATATTTCACCAGTTTTAGCATCCCTTCATTGGCTTCCTGTTAATTTTAGAATTCAGTTTAAGAGTTTACTTATTGTTTTTAAAGCACTGAATGTGCAAGTACCTTCTTTTAAAGTTTTAAAGTACCTTCTTTTCTAGTAAAGTTTTACTACAAATTCCTTGATCACGACTTAAACTAAAAGGAGATAAAGCCTTTGTAGTCGCTGCTCCACGTTTGTGAAACCAGCTGCCACCGGACATTACAAGTGCAGCTTCTCTCTGTGTTTTTAAGTCCGGACTTAAGACACATTTTTATTCTGTTGTCTTCTTTTTCAGCTTTTAATCTTTATTGTACATTGTGCTGTTAAACTATTATTCTTTTTATTACTATTTTACTGTTTTAGAAAATGTGTTATGGTTTTGTTCAGCACTTTGGTCAGTGTCAAACTGAAGTTAAATGTGCTTCATGAAAAAACTTTACTTACTTACTTGCATAACTTTTTTTAATACCCTCACACTTACACAAAACCCAAGTGTTTTTCATTTTCAACCGATGTTCACAAAATGATGTTCTGTAAACTTCATGCGTGGTCTGCTTTAGAATTCACTAATATTATGATGAGAACAGTTTAAGAGACAATTGACATGTTTGTTTTATATATTTTTTACTATTTGCTTTTGGTCTTTTAGGTAATTTGCTCATTGTACATTTAAGCCACATGTAGTTTAGTCTATTGTTAATCATTACTTGCCTCTATGCTGTTAAGACGATTGATGGACAAAAATACTCTGATATATTTTAGAGATTGATACGTAATAAACTTGCGTATGGTACTCTATTCAAAGTAGTATAATAAACTTTAAGCCTTTATTATAAATTTTACCTTGGTGCAGTGAAAATGATTTAAAAATAACAAGATAAATCACTTCATTACTGTTACTTCACGCATTGAATTATCATATAGTAGCTTTTCAGTACCACAGTTTTAATTCACACGATATTTTATATATACAAACAATGACTGATATGTCAGTGTATGATGGTATTGTCACAGTACCTTTTTTCTTCCTAAACAGCTAAGTTGGACATTATGGTCAGTCTTCATTTAGTAATGTTGGTTGTGTTTTGAATCAGGAGCAGAGTGAGGCTGCAGTGCTGTACTTAAACAGATGGGGGGCACTCGTCTTGCAGGGCTGTGGTGAAGATCAGCCTACAGAAATCAAACTCATGTCAGCAGATGTATTGGTGAAGGCCGTCCCCGCTTTACTTATGACGCCAGCCTTGCCTCTTGGTGAGTACATCTTAGGGCAAGAAAAAGTATGAAGGAATCTAAAGCTTACGCTCTTTTTGTCTGTGTGTTTGTGTTTTTGATTTCCAGGTATCATACACACATTGGCGCTATGGAAGGGCCTGTTTACATTATTACAGGATGAAGATGCGGATGTCAGGGACAGGGCCGCTAACTTCACCTCCTACATACCAGCACATTTACACAGTAAAGGTACATGCATATTTATTATATACATATTTATATTTGTTTTATTAAAAACGAGCATAGATTTGTCCACCTGTCAGGTTTTGGACCATAAAAAACTTTTTGACCACACTTCGTTATTATTTATTTATTAGTTTGCTGGAAATTAGAACTAAATTTAGAAATGCTTTTGAAACAAATTTCGTGTGCTGTGCCTTTTTCAGTGTCAGTGAAAGACTGTCCAGTAAACTCCCAATCAGTGAATTGTGCACAATTATCTGCTTTTTAAAAAGTAGTAGGAGCGTTTTACTTGCTTGCTTTTGCCCTTAAACCGGTTATGATCTATTACTGAACCGATACCGAATTGTCTGCATATATATATATATATATATATATATATATATATATATATATATATATATATATATATATATATATATATATGTATATGTATATATATATATATATATATATATATATATATATATATATATATATATATATGTACATATATATATATATATACATATATATACAGTTGAAGTCAGAATTATTAAAATTAAAATTATTAAATTATTTTCCTTTTGAAATTTTGTTTCTTTTTTAAATATTTCCCAAATGATGTCCAACAGAGCAAGGAAATTTTCATAGTATGTCTGATAATATTTTTTCTTCTGGAGAAAGTCTCTGTTTGTTTTGTTTTGGCTAGAATAAGAACAGTTTATCATTTTTTTTATCCATTTTAAGGTCAAAATTATTAGCCCCTTTAGGCTATATTTTTTTAGATAGTCTACAGGACAAGCTATTATTATACAATAACTTGCCTAATTACCCTAACCTGCTAGTTAACCTAATTAACCTAGTTAAGCCTTTAAATGCCACTTTAAGCTGTATAGAAGTGTCTTGAAAAATATCTAGTCAAATATTATTTATTGTCATCATGGCAAAGATCAGTTATAAATCAGTTATTAAAAATGAGTTATTAAAACTATTATGTTAAAAAATGTGTTGAAGAAATCTTCTCTCCTTTAAACAGAAACTGGGGGGGAAGGGGGGCTAATAATTCAGGAAAGCTTATAATTCTGACTTCAGTTGTATATAGACTGAATACGTACTACTCTACTGTTTTAAAAGAACCAAAATTAGAATATGTTTATAAAAAATAATAAAATAAAATCAAAAAAATGTGCTGTTGTATTGTCTGCAATCAAATACAAGTCAAAGTAAATTTAGAAATTACTATCTTTTTATTTTTGTTTTCCATACTGTCCCAACTTTTTCTGATTTGGGTTTAAAGAATAAAGACTACATATTGATACGTAAAGGATCCATACTGGTACTCTAAATTTAGATATTACTAGCTAAAAAGTACAATAATTTAGGTTAAGAAAGGGTAATACCCCAGTGACAGCTACTGTTTGTTGTTTCTGAATGTACATAAGGGAATATTAACTTCTGTGTTCTGCCACATTCTAGGTGTTGTAATGGGTGCTGTCTCTCCTCCAGTTGCTCTGGAGATGGGAGTTGGTTTTTTGTGCCAGCTTTTACAAATGTGGGGCCAGGTTGCTGCTGGTGTGGTGAACTTGATAGAATGGCTCCTGGGTGACAAACAGTCAGATCTAAGTTGTGAGGATTCAACAAGTTTAGTAAGTACTTTGATATTACTCATGCTGAGACCTCAGCTTAGACGCTTACCTGAATGTTGCTTTGAATAGAATAAAATAACAAAAAGCACATTGAAGACTACATGCATGAAAGAAAACATTTATGAAGCTTTATCCTAAAGGTGCTGTAGGTAATCTTCCACAATGCTAACAGCTTAGCATAAATCTCTGAATCACAGTCCCTCCCCTGCCGTCTAGAGCCACGCCTCCTTCAATACGAGCACACCAAAAGAACCGTCTCTCATGTGTTAAAAGCGACTAGTGCTTGTCCGGCGGCGTGCAAGCCAAACTGACATGCTGTTTCAGAGCAAATATTTAGAGTTGCATGGTAAGCAATATAGGGAGAGACTAGGCGGAATAGCGGTATTTACTTGTGTTTTGTTGTTAAACTAATTAAAATCAACATCATCGATGCTGTAAAAGGTTCCTTATGAAACTGAAAATAGTTTTATCAATCTTTCATCGGAAGATTTTAGCGGCTGAACAAAACTTCTGTGAGGATATAACCCATTTGTAACAACATCATCTAACGTTACATCAGTTTTGCATGAAGCTAAAATAGTTTTAAAACAGAACATTACCTGTCTAAGAGAAATCCTTCAGCCATTGTTTCATCCTTTCTCCAGCGTGCAAAGGTAACTCCAATATTGATTCAGGTTTTTAAAAAGTTTCGACCTTACCTAAATATATAAATATACATTAAAACACATTTAGATCATTTACTTTAATCATTACTATTGGACTGTGAAGAGACTTTGAACCAGCACAACAAAAAATGCTTCTGAAGACAATCACCTGCTGCACTTTTAAGAAAAACACCAGCTCATAAGTGCAGCATGAGAGCTCCAGTTTGAAGAAAATTCCACCCTATTTTATTTCAGAAATTTTATTTGCAGTCAAATACATAAATGTTTTTGACAAAACATACTAATTTGTGGGTCTCCTGACTTCTGGGTGCAGCTATACTGCCGTTGTGGCTGGTGTATATTGGTTTTAAGTGTGGTCCTAAAAAATCTCCGTGCCCCTTAGACCTACGCCTTCATGCAAAAGCGAATTGGGAAACCCAACCCCTATTCCTTCACGTGAAAGTGCAAAACGGGGGGGAAAAGGGAAGAATTGGGATTGGGCCTAAATCTCTCTCTCTCTGTGTTGTGCATCCTCTGTTTATAAATGAACTCAACAGTGGAGCGACAGTGTTGCCAACAATTTTCAATTGAAAGGCACTAACCTCTGCTCTAAATGTCGCTAAATGTTGCGTGATGATAATACATGTCAGTCTCCATATTACTGACATCATTTCATTCAGCTGTTTATATTTAATAATCTATTGTTGAATAAAGTAGCATTTCTTAATGTACTACTTTTATACATGCATGTCACTTTAATCAAGTGAATTGTCGAATACAGTTTATCAGTGTTGATTTGCAGTGTATTTATAGTAAAATCTCTCAGACAAACTTTCGAAAGTTTAGAAACTGGTGTCACTAAAAGCAGGAGAGATTACTAAACAGTCCAATTAAATTGTTAAATTGGAAACTAAGGAGAATCAGAGATTTGACTGTAGCAGGGAAATACTTCACACTGGGTTGGTACAGGTCACCTTTATCAAGCTTGCATTTCCACTGCCAAAAGGGTACCCTTTTTGTGGCCGTGGTGTACGACAAAGTTTCAGACAATGTCATTTTTGCTCAAGGAAATGTCTACAGTAAAACTGTACGAGTTGTTCACATCATATGAGAAGCACTTCTCACAAAACAAACGCTTTATACACATAAATACTTGTGTTAGTTGCAGATCAATGACAGTGCGAATTATATGAATGAATAAATGCTGCATATATGAACACATACTGACCCTTACAGTCTGCGATATGTTACCAATTACAGAAAAACTACCCACAGCAGACATTTAGTCCTTATTTGGGTTCAAAAACAACACGAAATATAGCCTACAGTCAGTGCAAACCACTCATATGTGTCCTTAATCTTCAGTAACACATGTAACCCCTGTTAGAAAGAGTTCATTATAGTCTAAAAGGTGATGATAATAGTTAAACATGGCAGCTTGTTCATGTTTTAGGTTGCAGAAGCATCATTTGCTGCTGTTTTTTTCTGGGTTCTCCTTTGTTTTTTCATGCTTCACTCTCGCGTTTGTCTCTTTCTGAAAGGATAGGATATCAGAGCACTCATGATGGAGTGGTCAATAATCATGACCATGTTATTAATATAAGCTCAAAAAGTTTGTTATTTCAAGTATTGACGCGATTGCGAGCTCTATGGAGAAAGTGAAACCACATCAAACCGCTCACACTTTTAGACAGACTCGTAAAACAACAACAGGACACAGCAGATTTTGTTCTTCTTGGCTGACCACGACAAGGTTTGTTTGAGCTCGGGTCGACCATGGCTTGTTATTATATATATTTATTGTTACGGTGTAATGTCTCATCTGTGTTTTTAAAAGTGCCGCTTCCTTTGTTTTCATTCTCCTGCTCCTGCGAGTGACGTGTCCTGTAAACCAATAGCGTTCAGCTGCAAGTCTAGCTCCACCTTTTGGTCCCCTGTTTTTTGTGCTAGATACCCTTTCCAAAGGGTGACCAAAACGTAGTATGGTACGGTTCGCTTTTAGGTACCCTTTGACAGTGGAAATGGCCATAAAAAGGTGATATGGCCATAAAATATTACTATGGTAAATACAACACTACAACATACAGAAGAGAGAGATCGACTTAGTCATTTACCTGTTTAATAGTGATTTGATCAGCTGTAGTTTGAAATAATGCTGGTTTTCTCTTAGGGCTCATTATGCGTCTCTGTCATTATCTTGTGGATGAACAACGTCAACTGTCTTTGCTAATGGCCGTCAACGCTCTGTCTCTCAGAAATTATAAATACTTAAATAGACACTATCCTTATAAATAAATTTAGATTGGCACTATCCAATCCAAACAACTACATTCAGGCTATGAACACTTCTGTACATGTGATTTTTCAGGTTTTTTTATTTTTAGTACATTTTCAACAATTCAAAAAAATATTTTTTCACATTGTCTTTATGAGGTATTGTGTGTAGAAAGGGGGAATTTTTACTTTAAAATGGTTTAAAAATTAAAAACTGCTTTTATTCCAGTCAATGTAAAACAAATAAGACTTTCTCCAGAAGTAAAAATATTATCAGACAAACTCTGAAAATCTTGCTCTGTTAGGCTGCATTTTACACTGCAAATCTTGATGGTCAATTCCGATTTTGTGACTGTATCCAATTCTTTTGATGACCTGTTTACTTCATCTTTTTTGAAAGTGACTCATATCCGATCATCTGCATTTACACAGCACATCATTTGGGAGTATCACAAAAAATTCAAAGGGGGGGCTTATAATTCCGATTTATTAACTGTTTACTAAATCTTTTTTTGTTTTGTTTCTTTAATCCAGGATGAAGAGTTTCTCTTTGAGAAGGGCGATCTTAACCTGTGGGCTGAGCCTTTGTTATGGGCACAGATGTTGCACAGACACCTCTCCACCCTCTTAAGAGTGACATCACCTGGTATAAGCACCACAGAACTGGACAGACTATCAGCTATTGCAAACCATAATACCCTGGTGGCTCTGCGTTCAGTGGAAACCCTCCCTGCACTGCCCCAGTTTTCAGCCACCCTCAAATACACCAAAATAACTTTGCTGAAAGAGAGATCTTCACTGGCGCAGAAACTTCTTACAACATCCTAAATGAATGTGTAAGATACAGGTTAAAGTATTAGTGAATTGTGAATTTATTTTAATTTTACACTGATTTTCCAATTTAAGAGCAAAACTGCATGCAGGCATGACTACAAGCTTTTTTATGTTTTTACTAAAATAAAACATATTGCATTAGTTTGACTTGGATAGCTTCTGTCCTTCTGGGAAGCTTGTGGAATGGAAATGTTACTTTCCTTAGCAATGAAATAACTTCACATATTGTGGTATCTATATTGTACAGCTTAACTGTTTTTAATGCAAAAAAAGTGTTTGTTTGTTTGTTTGTTCCTCCTTGATATGCATGCAATCAGACAGTCAATCAAACCTCTGCTTGGCAAATAGACAGCTAGGCTGCTATCAATTAAGTGATGTGAGTATTGTCAAGTATGGTTACTTATACTCGAAATTGGTCCTCTGCTTTTGAAGTGCACACAAAAACAACATACACCGGAAGCAGTGGGCAGCTATTGTTTGGGTATCTTGCTCAGGGGCACCTCAGTATCGAAGATGGAGAAAGTGGGGACTCTCTTTCAATATCTGCCTGGAACAGGAATCAAACCTGCAACCTTTCAATTAGCAATAAGTAAGTAAGTCCAACTGCACATACAGTAGGCCACAATGTAATGTTTTAGAATGATAACAGGGAATAAACCAATGGAAAAAGAGTGAGTGAGCAAGCCTGTTCAGTCTATCATAAAAAACTGTACATTTTGTAGCAGTTCCCTCATCAATGTTGATTGTTGAATATCGATTGTTTGCCTCATTTAAACCTTATAATGATATCAACAATCTGCATTCCTGATATCAGAAACTGAACTGTTGATATCAAGAATTATATTGTTAGCAGTAAAAATTTCAAGTTCTGATATCAAGAACTTAATTTCACTAGTTGAAATGTTAATTCTTGATATCTGCAATTATATTTCAGCATGTTACATTTGTTATTTCGGACCTCTAAAAATGTATTTCTGATGTCCACAATTAAGGAAGTAATTTATGATATCTAAAATAATTAATTACATCTATCTATTAATTACATCTATATATCTAAATTAAATAAGTACACTGAGTACTTACTAAGAATTGCATTTCAACTGGAAGAAATCAATTCTGGATATCAACAATTAACTTTGAATGGCAGCCTATGGTGACATTTAACTAGTAAAAAAATTCAATTATTGATATCAGAAAGGTAAATGTTGACATCATGAATGTAATTGCTTACCAAAAAATGTAATTCTTGATATCAACAATTACATTTTTATATCAATAATACATAAGAATACATATCCTGAGAATAGATAAAAGTCTAAATGGCTTGCCATAGGAAGAAACGTGGATAGTGCATTGACACAATGACGTAAACGAATTATTTACTATAACGTAAAGCGGGATCAAAGAAACATTTAAAAAGCAACTCATGTAAACACCATCAATTGTAGCATTTTCAAAATACAAAATACTGTATTTTATTTTAAACTTAGGGCTGCTCCATCTTACATGTCAAACTGTTATTTGGTATTTCTTTTAGAAAACATTTCAATGTATTTTTGCACATCCCTGCTTAAATGCATATAGGACATTATGGGTTAAACCCATTATTGTTTGAAAATGGGAAATATGAAGCAGTTAATGTATTCACTGTGCTCAAACAGAAACAATAGCACATGTATTAATATGTTGCAGGGGGCATGGTATAGAAAGAATAGAGCTTAACAAAAAAGTTTTTTTTTTTTGTGAAAATATAGCACAATTAAGGATATCCAAAGAAATGATAAAATTGATCAAATGTGGCTTGGTATTTAAAAAATCATCCCCCTCTCACTGTGTCTCCAATGCCTTTATTTTTCCCTAAAATGCTTATTAGTGCTTTACGTTTCGATCTGGTAGGTGGTGATAGTGCAACTTTTTTTTAGTCCATTTGCCAGCAACCATAAAATATCTAGGTTTTTTTTTTTTTTCGCATTTATAAATGAAGAATATAAGTAAACATTTTGCATTTTAAGTCATCCTGTTTGCTGAACAAATGTACTCCAAATTTTACAATTTCCCAACAAATTGAAGGAAACATTGAAATATATAGTTTTATCCGGTTGTCTACATCAGACCAGAAATGATTAACCAAGTTACAATGAAGAAATAGATGTTCAACTGCTTCAGTATCACTATTGCAGAATTGGCAAACATTATAATTCACATTAAATCTTTTTCTCACAAAATCCTTTGCAGGGTAAATATCATATGTCATTTTAAAATGTACTTTGTTTTTTGGAGGAAGAAATGTCAGATATTTGAATCTAATTTTCTTAACTAAATTCTTATTTAAATGTTGGAAAATGTATTTTCTTTTGATGGAATTATATTTAATGGAACCAGGATAGCATTCCTGTATAAAACATTTCTAATAAACATATTTGTACTTTTTTTGTCCACAAAATTTGATTTGCCTAATTTAATATCCATAATGTTTGGTGTGACAGTGGAATAAAGTAGGATCTCTTTTAACAGAAGGAGGACATTGCATATTTTCTAATGGTTTACAGAAAACCTAATTTCACCTAGATTCTCTAAGAATACTATCCACACACTTGGAGCTAAATATTTGAAATTTCCTCCAAACACTAGATTCTTTTAAAACTTTATTTTCAAATATTGAGTGGGATATAGCCATCTAGTGAATATTCAAGACTTAGGTTTGGGTTTGGGTTTGAGTCTAATACATGTATGTTTCCTGATGATATTGAAACAACTGATCATTTGTTTTTTTCACTGTGTGTATGTGGATGCATTATAATCAGATGTTTATGACTGGCATTACCCAAAGATTCAACATCTCAGGATCTTTAATGTGAATGACATCATCTATGGACTTATAATGTGTGTTTGTGTGTGCGTGCGTGCGCGTGTGTGTATTTTTCAACACATTTCTAAACATAATAGTTTTAATTATTCATCTCTAATAACTGATTTGTTTTGATATATATACACACACACACACACACACACACACACCCAATGGCTATTTAAAAAAAAAAAAGCATTTGCCAAAAAAAATCAGAAATGGCTCTTTGCTGAAAAAAAGGTTCCCAACCCTTGACCCAAGCATTGTTAAACTCTCCATAACACGCAGGTAATGTATTTCATTATTATGTATTCATTTTGAAAGTATTTAATTACAAGTGTAATGATAGTTGTTGCAGTTACAAGTTGCAATTCGCAAATTAAAAATACTGCTCCAGGTGAGGCTCGAACTCACAACCTCGGCATGGCTCTGCAACGTACTGTAATATAAGTACCGCGCGCTAACCGATTGCGCCACTGGAGCGTCCAGGAGCGCCCTCCTTTTTAATGTTTATACTATATACCATACACAGGAATATATGATAATAATGACCAACAATTGCACCTGTTTTACTCTTACTTTACCCGAAGCATAGTTATAAATGTAAAACGTGCTCACTATAAAAACATTATGACCATGGATTCAAGTGCACAAAACAGTTGACGTCACGTGAGTGTTGTGTTGCTTCCGTAAAGGTTACTTCAGGTCTGTGCGAGCGTTAAAGGAGTTCCCTAATGTGAACATAAACGATGTCCGTCGCATAACCAGGTTTAAAGTTATTCATCTTTTGTATTGTTGATCACACACAATATCATTCGACAACCATAACCGTTGATTAGCGGACTGTCTTGAGATAAACTAAGTAATGTATTAAAACTTGTAGGCTACACTATTGTTTGCAATAAATCGAGGAAATGTCATATGGTTTTAATATTTTGAGCTTTGAGGTCTGAATATCTAAAACCAATTGATCGCGCACTTTCCTTTAAAATACTCAGCTTCAGTTCTGCTCCAGTTGCTATTGGTTTCCTTTTGTTATGTTTGTGCTCTCTTGTGTAACAAACATTTGTTTTTTGCCCCTCAGATATTTTGTTACTTTTCCGAGTGCTACCACTTCACATTCATTCTGATAAATTTCAGGTAAGTTTCAATATTTTAATATTCTTATCTACTGTGCAATTTAATACAATGGGAAATGTTAACTCAATCAAAACAAGCTAATTCAGAAACTACCACTTTCACTTTATCACACAACACTAGTGCTTAGCGTTGAATTAAATTCCTCTCCGAGTGTTCACAGTATGGTTAGGGGTCAACTTTATCAGACTTGTCTCCACTGCCAAATGGACATGATAAATACACACTAAGTCAATGCTACAGCATGTTTCCTTTTGTCTTTCAAAATATTACTTATTAATAATAATTTTAATGTTTGCTATCAGTTGAAACCATTCAACCAGCAGAGCCTTTTAAAAAAAGTAAAACAAATATGAAAATAAAAACTAATTTTGTCAGCACTCTAGTCAAGCTGTTTTAACATGCACAGCACTTTTTTGCTCTCGTTTTCAAAGAACCTGGAGATGTTGTTATCTGTTTATGACCAAGCGGCAACCTCACGCTCTCCCTCATGAAGCAAATACAGAAAAGTGTTTTCAGCCTGGTACAAAGAACGATTTCGGTGTACATAGCTAATCTTACCATTCATGACAACTTTTTTAATACCTTATGTTTCCTTTATATTAGGTTATATTTAGTCTGCATAATTAAGGGCGTGGCCACTCACTTCACCTCAGCTGATTCCGGCTGATTAGCCGCTGAACTCGGCATACACATCATATTTTTGTTTTGTTTTTTGTGGCTTTACACAGTCAATTGCTTTTTGGAATTATGTTCAATCTTGCAATTATCAGATGATTCAGCATGCTGTGTGCACTTTATTGTACTCACAAACCATTCACTTGGCCTCCATTTCTAGGTGAGGTAAAGTAAAATAAATTTTTTTAAAAATAAATCCCATTTTCAATGCAAAATCTAAAAGACCATATAGTTTGGGAAATTTAAGGGTCAGTACTACACAGCTTAATATAAAGTATAAAGTTTGGCCATAATAAAGTTTTTAAACAATCAGCTTTATGTCATTCACCCATATACGTTTTCGCAATATTTTGAAAAGTATGCATTTTGCATTAATATGCATAAGCTTTTAACATATTTTATATAATTTAAATGTGTTTTGCTTTGCTGTAAATCAGATTTCTTGGACAGCACAATCAGTTGCGGTTTTTACTTTTGGCTAACTGCAAATTGCTTCATGGGCAAAATGATTCTATATTTCACTTCGCGTTGTTTTGTCACTACGGAAAGGACCAGCACAGCTCAATAGCTGTAAAAGGCACAGCTCTTGTTTTTTTTTTTTGTTTTTTTGTGTTTGTTTTTTTTGTAATTTTCAAACACAGAACATACAAGGGCAATAACAACATTATATTAACATCCAATCAAGAACAATATAAAAATAAAAAAAATAAAAATAAAAAAATCAATTTAAAAAACAAATTTAAGGCTTTAAAATAATTAACAGTTCTTTTTGCTTTGATATTTCTTGTTTCTTTTATCGTGCTTAGGTAATGACTTATTTCTATTTTAAAGTGAGTAAATTTTTTTTCACAGCCCATTTACATTTATGAATAAAACATTTTCCATATATATTGAGCAAATTAACAATATGCCAAATTTTAAAGTCAACTGTATTCTCAAAAAATTAAAATATCTTTTTCTTTAAATTCCAATGCAATATTTGTACAAAAGGCACAGCCTTAAATCACACTCTCAGTGTGTCAGAAGCAGCACACTGCCCACAGACTGCCTCCTATTGTTGAACACTCAGAACTACAGCTGTCACTTTAAAAAAAAGTACCAGTACTAAAAAAATCTAGAATCAGTTCAGTGCTGGGGCATTACTAGACAAAGCTCTACTGGGGCACGCAATTTGATTGTTAATTTTGCGACAGCTGATGCTTTAAAATTAGTTACTAATTTGCTATTTACACACACCTTAAGAGAGGAGTGACCAAAAAGTCAATATTAATACTAATACTGTTAATTTTAATATTCGAGTCAAACCAAATAAATTGTCACTACATTATTTGTTGTTCTGTATGAGAACAACAATATCCTCATTAATATCAATACCAAAATATTGATGATGATATTTGTGATAAATTTACAGAACACTACAACGATTTGGCTTCAAATATAATTCATTTGAAGTAATGGTGTTGTATATTTCAGTGTACAGTACAAGAAAAGAAATTAATCTAAATCTGTATAAGCAACTGGATATAGGCCTCCAGGACACTACACCAACTTTAATTTTCTTATCCAAATTTTTTTGGACACAAACAAAGTTTTAATTGTTGGTGATTTTATTATTCATAAACAGTTGCAATCAGAATTATTAGCCCCCTCTGAAATTTATTTTCTTTTTAAAATATTTCCCAAATGATGTTTGGGAGAGGAAATTTTTCAGAGCAAGGAAATGTTCACAGTATGTCTGATAATATTTTTTCTTCTGGAGAAACTCTTATTTGTTTTTTTTTTCGGCTAAAATAAAAGCAGTTTTTAATTTTTTAAAAAATATTTTAAGATCAAAATGATTATATATATATATTTACCCTAACCTGCCTAGTTAATCCAATTAACCTAGTTAAGCCTTTAAATGCCTATTTTTATGCTGTATAGAAGTACATGACAGCTCGCCCTCCAATGTCGTGGTGGGCATCTGATCTCCGGTGTCATCGAGCGAAATCCTGGGGAATGAACCATCACAACCGCTCAAAGCCTTGATGAGGCACACTGTGGAGAATATTTTACTTGAGAAATGTTTATAATAATGTCTGTCCACATAAAACTGTGATATACAGTGGATTTTGTTGTTCTTCTAAAGTAATATTTTGTTTACTATACTTATAAGGTAAGAATAAAATACAAACTAATCAAATAAGATCAACTAATTTTCTTAAATAGTCCAATTTATTTAGTATATGAAGCCTTTTTGCATTTTTTTGGATTTGAAAATTAGATTTTCTAGAATAACTACCTTTGTGAAAAAATTAGATATTCAAAGATATTGTTACCTTGAAGTACACTTTCTCATACCATAAAACACATTTTGGTCATACCGCCTAGCCCTAATGTGAAAAATGTGTTGAATCCTTTGAATTTTTTTCACTTTTAGAGTATGAATGACAAAAGTGTTTGGGAATTTTGAAGAAAAAAAATAATAACAATAATAAATGTATGCAGTTTTTGTGAATTATTCTGTGCTGTCTGTACTGTTAGGCTACTAGCATTACTGTTCAGCTGCGTAAACATGGAGGTCAACCTCACTGTCACATACTGTATGTAACAGCACCGCCCCATTATTCAGTAACTCAAAGGTGGTTTGTCAAAACTGCCTGAAGAAATACACCATTGCTCAGAAATTTGTTGCTTACTCAGACAGAATATTCCACGCGAAGCTGTGTTCAGAAGATTGTGATAAAAATGACCAACCAGTCTCTGCATGTCAATATTGACAAATGGATTGCTGAGAATGAGACTTCATTCCTACCGCCTGTGTGCAACAAATTAATGTAAGTAATCAATAATCATATATATAATGTTTTGTATTTAATTTTTATTTATATATTATCGCATTTGTCTTAGGTTTTTTTATCAGTTGAATATTATGTATGTTGGTGGTCCAAATGTGAGGAAAGATTATCACATTGAGGAAGGAGAAGAGGTAAGGTGCTGTTCATGTACTAATTGAGTTGAATTGGTTAACATGGCTTAATGACTTCATTTAAAATTCTTTAACAAAACTAATGTGGATTTAATACTGACAGTGTGAATCTTGGCATATTTTTTTTAAATGCACTAAAGCTTGTTAATTATTACATTTTCCACCACAAACTTCAGTGCATAGTCCATGGACTGCAATAGTTTACAGAAACACCAGGGACAAAGTCTGTGTGATGATGCAATGAAACACTGCCTCAAAGATCCTACTTTTATTGAATATATTTTAGTATTCCCCAAACAATATTGCCATTTACAATATTTACAAATTTTGATCATAGCACACCATATTTTAGTTTTTATTTGCATACATTTTTTTATTATTTTGAATTATAATAGATCTGCAAATACGCAATAAACCAGCCCAATATTAGCATGAACACAGACAGATTTCTATAATGCTATGTGTGATGTTATGCTAACTAAAGATTTTTGTCAGTGATTGATTTGCTAATTTACTAAAATATATTCCTTAAAACAAAAACAATACCAATCAGGTTTTTGCAGGACAGTACTATACACGTCAGACAGAGTTTTATTTCTTCTACAGCTCGGTTATGAGCTGCCTTGCAAGCTATAAAACGGCTCCAGCACCATATATCCATAGGTTTGGCCGTGGGTACACCACTGTTAACTCAGACTTTGTCTAAAATCTACCAGACGAATCCAATCTTCACTTTCTTTAACATAAAAACTAAACTTCTGAACTACTGCTACATCAAAATCAAGTTCCATTTAATGTCTGTAAAAAAACAAAACAAAAAAAACAATTCTAAAAAAGAGTGAGATATGTATTTGAATGGAAAAAAGATAATAATCAAAGCTCAGTAACCTTCTTTGACCCTATTTGTTTAAATACACACCTTAAGCAGTCAGTTAGCATAAACACCGGCAAATTTATCAAAAACAAAGAACAAGGACACAAATTTCCACAGGAATGCATGACTATCTTAGATTAATACTTTATTACACGTGTTGTGTGCTTGCTCCTTCCAACACAACAATGTGATCAAATAATCAGCTTCAAATGATCAGAGAAACTTTTACATAAAATGTAATGTAAACTGAACATTATTTACAATTGTGTAAATTGGTGCTGAGCGTCTACACTGAACTACAAGTATCTTTTTGCATGTTCATGTTATGTCTTCGTATGTTTAGATACTGTACTAGTGCACTACAGGCTCTAAAGAAAGTATGATATACAGCGCATCTGTAAAGTATTCATAGCACTTCACTTTTTCCACATTTTTTATGTTACAGCCTTATTCCAAAATGGATTAAGTTAATTTATTTTCTCAAAATTCTACACACAATACACCATAATGAAAATGTGATTTTTTTTAATTGTTGCAAATTTATCAAAGATAAAAAACCTGAAAAATCACATGCACATAAGTATTCACAGCCTTTGCTCAATACTTTGTTGATGCACCTTTGGCAGCAATTACAGCCTAAAGTCTTTTTGAATATGATGCCACGCTTGGCACACCTGTCCTTGGGAATTTTTGCCCATTACTCTTCGCAGTACCTCTCAAGCTCTATCAGATTGTATGGGAGGCGACAGTGTACAGCCATTTTCAGATCTCTCCAGGAATGTTTAATACGATTTAGATCTGGGCTCTGGCTGGACAACTCAAGGACATTCACCGAGTTGTTGTGAAGCCACTCTCATTGATATTTTGGCGGTGTGCTTTGGGTCATTGTCCTGCTGGAAGATGAACCGTCGCCCCTGTCTGAGGTCAAGAGCACTCTGAAGCAGGTTTTTATTCAGGATGTCTCTGTACACTGCTGCATTCATCTTTTCCTCTATCCTGACTAGTCTTCCAGTTCCTGCTGCTGAAAAACATCCCCACAGCATGATGCTGCCACCATTATGCTTCACTATAGGGATGGTATTTGCCTGGTTTTCTCCAA
Organism: Danio rerio; assembly: GCF_052040795.2. Taxonomy (NCBI): domain Eukaryota; kingdom Metazoa; phylum Chordata; class Actinopteri; order Cypriniformes; family Danionidae; genus Danio; species Danio rerio. Next base: position 9,423,746 of record NC_141033.1, read on the forward strand.
ACGTAACACCTGGCAACACCTGGTTTCATCAGACCACAGAATTTTGTTTCTTATGGTCTGAGAGTCCTTCAGATGCCTTTTGGCAAATTCCAGGCAGGGAAGGGCTTCCATCTGGCCACTCTACCATACAGGCCTGATTGGTGGATTGCTGCACAGATGGTTGTCCTTCTGTAAGATTCTCCTCTCTCCACAGCAGAACGCTGGAGCTCAGACAGAGTGACTATGGGGTTATTGATCACCTCCCTGACTAAGGCCCTTCTCCCCCGATCACTCAGCTTAGATGGCCGGTCAGCTCTAGGAAGAGTCCTGGTGGTTCCAAACATCTTCCACTAACGGATGACGGAGGCCACTGTGCTCATTGGAACTTCCAGAGCAGCAGAAATTTTTCTGTAACCTTCCCCAGCCTTGTGCTTGTGTTGAAGAAATAAATTAATTCCATCCAATTTTGAATGAGGCTGTAATATTAAAAATGTGGAAAAAGTGAAGCACTATGAATACTTTTCGGATACACAGTAAGGCCCAATCCCAATTCTATTTTTGTATTTACCCTTCCCCTTAGCACTACCCCCTTAGAGACACCCCTACCCCTTCACTGTAACGCGCAAAATGAGGGGTAAGGGGAAGGGATAGACTTGGGATTGGGCTTAAACCTTGTTGCAGTATTGCAGCTCGGATTGCAGAGCATTTCTTTCAGAGGGAAATACAATCTTTCATTACATTTATAGTGATGGTCAATAATATTACTTTCACAAACTTCGTTTCAGCTTTTTTACCAGGTGAGGGGTGACATGGTTTTGAAAGTGATAGAGAATGGCAAACATAAAGATGTGCATATCCGAGAAGGTGAGGTAAGAATCATTTAAATAAGTCTGTGTGTAACTGCTGAAATAGCTCTGCTATAGCTGAGCTATTTTTTTTTTATTATATTGCCCCAAATCATTTTTAGCCAATGCTAAATCAATGTTTTTTCTTCCATTTTCAGATGTTCCTGCTTCCAGCACGAATTCCCCATTCTCCTCAGAGACAGGCAAATACTGTAGGGCTGGTGGTAGAGCGGAGGAGGCTTTCCAAAGAAACAGATGGCCTTAGGTATGATAATACTCACAATCACCCCCATTCTACAGTGTCAACTTTTCTTTTTTAATTTTGTGTCATATGTGGTTTTCTTGTTCGTCCACACTTACAACTATATGGGTGCACTTGTATGCATTACATAATGCTTATCTAATGTACAGATAATCGTAAGTTAATATATACAATAACTCATTTGATTATAAGATTAAACCATGTATTTATGGTTACTGCTTGAGCAACAAATGAACATTCTATATGATTCATATATTAAGAAATCTATGAATGATTTATAGCAGTGTTTCTCAAACTGTGGTACGTATACCATGAGTGGTACGCAGGCTTCCTTCTAGTGGTAAGCGGAGGAATTAAATATGTCATGTACATGCTACATATATTTTTAAAATTTATCAAAATTATGTATATAATGTGCCATATATGACATAGAGCCTATATTCCTAAGGTAATCTGCCACGTTTTTTTTTTTTACTGTGCAGATGTGTAGTTACTTTACTGGGCCTACTACGCTACTGTATTTGAATACTGCTCTTTTTGGTTGTACTTGGAGGGAATTTTTTTTTGTGAGGTGGTACTTGATGAAAAAATTTTGAGAACCACTGGTTTATAGTTTATTGCGTTTTAATGTATTAATCCCCTTATAACTTATCATATAAACTAATAGTGTACATTCATGTTAATTACCACAACAGGTTAAAGCCATGCCTTTCAACTGCCAGTTGTCTATTTCAATTAATCATTAGCTAATGATTTGCTAGGATATCATTATGTTATGACTTGTTGAGGCACAGACAGGACTGTTATGTCGAGTTCACAAAGCATTTACAGCAGATTTTTCAGTCCATAATATTGTAGTGATGTTAACATACGGTAAACTTTATTAACTTCGATTAAACTTAACTTTGATTAAAAATCATTTGACTAAGGTCTGTCTTTAAACACTGAAAGAGTACTGCTGACGATACGAACTAACTTTGCCTCTGAATAAACAAAGACCTCTGATCGCTCACTTACCAAATCTGTAGAGACAGGACAATCAACCCCAACTGGAGCTGCGTCTTTATTAAAAGGAGACGAGCGGCAAATCCGGATTTCCCCATTTCCAGATGAGAAAAGCTCCTGGGTAAAAAATGTTCCTTAGACACGGATTTCTGTAGAGCGTCGCGTGCACTGTATTCCACACGTGAGTCCAGCTGCGCTCTCATAGAGGGAAAATGAAAACAAAACCTTCACTGCAGCAAATAATAAACGCAGCACTGATGACTCGGATCTCCAAACAATTCATGTTCTCCCGCTTGCTTTGGCAACACAACGTGGCGTCTCTCTGCCGTCTGAACACTGTAACAGGTAAAAACAGTCTTCAAAGCTATCATGCATATTAATGAAGTTGCACCGCATACACAATAGAGCGTGCTGATTGCTTTGAACCAAGTCTTACTCATGAATGATTGCAGCACACTCAGAGACGTAATAAGGTACTCCCAGGTACAGACGTCCAGTCTACACGCTGGAAAACACGCTAAGATCTCATGGCCGTAACGCAGCTTCAAAAATTCGTTTCAAAGCGGAAGTACGAATTTGCTCGAAATAACGCAAAAACAACCAAATATATGTGTCCTAATAGTGCTTTTAGCAGTGTGGGACACATATACGACTGTCAACAGCTCAAAACATGTGTTTTGGTGTTTCGTGGCCCTTTAAATGTCTCACTTAATCTAATCTTCAAGAAGAGCCCACTTTTCTGTCATGTTTTGTGGCTGACAATCCTGATCCAGGGACGCAGTTTCAGCTTCTCAAATTCTCGTTTGATCACCTCATTATCACATTTACTTGTGGTTTAAAAAATAATAATTAAATATGCGTGACTGCCTTTTTGCAATTTTGAAAATACAGATAATATTTACCAAAGGTTATATAGATGTTGTTGTTATGAATGGATTATATGCACGGAAGTGTTGTTCAGCCACTGAAATCTTCCGGCGATGGATTGATGTGATTATTATCAGTTTTATAAGGGACCTTTCACAGCATCGATAACGTCAGTTTTTATTTAGTTAAACAACATGCAATGTAGGGCAGCACTGTGGTGCAGTGGAAAGCTCAATCACCTCATAGAAAGAAGGTCGCTGGTTCGAGCCTCGGCTGAGTCAGTTGGCGTGTCTGTGTGGAGTTTGCATGTTCTCCCTGTGCTTGCGTGGGTTTCCTCAGGTTGCTCTGGTTTTCGTAAACTAGAGGTAGGACCGTGTGTCAAAGATATTATGGTAACCAGTGAGCACTACTGCTCCTTTAACTATAAATATGAGCCGGAGCCTGATTTAAACCCAACTTTTTTTAATATGTGTACTGCCTTTATAGCTGATGTTCTAATCTACAATTCTGAATAGTTTGAACTACAGAAATTAGTTTAGATTTTTATTGATGGATAATGCAACAAGGATGAAGCATGTAAATTGCATTGTTTGTTTATTCAGAATGGATCGTAGAGGACATTGAGTTCTGACTATCATCCTTTCTGCCTTGGCAAGCCTGCTTCATGTGTCTGTTCATTGCGGAAGTCCCCATTTTTTGTTATCATCTCTTTCATATTGCATGTGTGAGCAGGGCCTGAGCAGCGTGTGTTTTTTTCGGCGTCCATGTTGACAGATTAGATCTTTCATACCGCACACAGAAGCAGGGCGTCAGTGTGGAGCATGAGCAGAGCTGAAACAGCAGTGCCACAATTTGTTGGGTGCTGGGTCTAGTTTTACCACTGCTCACGCTCAATTAAAGTGACAGTGCATTGATAATGACCAACGACACATTTAATGACAGCAAAAAGTACAATTTTACCTAATAAATGCATCAATAAGATCGACTGAATTTTATGCACTGTTTCTGCTCTGCATATGCGCTGCGCACGTGCTGCTCCAGCCCTGCTTGCATGTTCGGTAGAAATGTGTGCCAGTGGAGGAGATGCTGTTGCAGGAGCTAGAGTGTTGCTGTGCATGGCACATGTTGCCATTTGTGCAACTTTGTAGACCCACACGTGTTGCTTAGGCTGACTTTGCTAAAATATTTGTATAATATATGAAGAGTTTGGATGCAAAAACCTTTAAATGCCACCTGAAAATTTCTTCTAAAATGTGCATTTTCCTTAGACTCCTGTGTCTTGATTTAGTAATTTCACTATAATGGCAATGCATAGGTTAATTTCAGCAATTTGAACATGAAATAACTGAATATAAACATAAGAGGCAGAGAAAAAATACTCATTATAGAAGAAAATTCCAGAAGGCACTGGTTTTTGCATCGGAACTCTTCATATCTAATTATGGCATAGCTTTCCACCCAATTAGGCTAATTAAGTAATGATTTAAAACACACACACACATGGTTGTTTTTGTGAAAAGTGGGTACATTACATAAGTTTCCATCCATTTTATACTGTCCAAACCCTATTTTGTATTGCCCTCACCCCACCCTACCCCTAAACCCAACCATCACAGGAGACAGTGTGCAGCTTTACTCTCTGATTAAACTCATTCTGTTGGATTTATAAGCATTATGAGAAATGAGGACGTCACCAATGTCCTCATATTTCACCTCTTTTTTTTAATACCTGTGTCATACCCATGTCATTATACAGATTTGTGTCCTGATATATCACAAAAACACGTACACACACACACACACACCAAGAACACAAAAATAGTGGCAGGAAATAACGGCCTGACCAAGACCGCGAGTCATCTCGTGTCAAGTCTGAGATAACCAAGTCTTCACTGACCTGTATCCTGCTCTCTCATTGGCTGTTGGTCATTGCTAGGGCCAGATGGAATCTGCACATTTTTTGCTATTTCTGCAGAGAATTTTGTTAAAAGTCTGCGGATTTATGTTGAATGATTTTAGGAGTATCATAACTAAAATCTTAATATATGAAATAAAAAGTAATACATTTTTAACTTGTATTTTTTTTTTTGTATTTACTTGTATTGTTTACAATGCAAATACAATTAGATTCACTTATTTGGTAAATAAAGCAAGTCTCTTATATGATATATATATACTAAAAGACAGAAAATATTACTTTACAAACTGTATTGTAAATAAATCATATAAATATTTTCATATTTGTCAATAATATTACTGAAATTAATTAATCAACTGAATAAATATACACAAGAAAATAAACAGAATCAATGATGGGCTAAAAATCTGCAGAATTCTGCGTGCGCAGATTCCGTGTGGGCCTAGTCAATGCTGATATGTACTTGCCAGATATTTCACAGGCTACAATGACACGTCAATCAGTTCTCTGATCCTTTTTTGATAACTTACACTGTGCGATTGTCGTTTGCTTATTGCTTGCATAAACAAGCACAGATTTAATCTTGATTTTGAGCTTTTGTCTGCAATTTCACATATGACATGTGTTTTATGTATGCCCTTTCAGCAGCAATCCACCGAGGTCCCATTTACACTAATACGTTTTCATTTTAAAACAGCGTTTTAGAATGAAATCGATCCACACTGAAGTTTTACCTATCGATTCTGAACAGCTCTCCGTTCACACCTACACCGCTGAAATCGCACATCACATGACCACACGCAAACTCTGGCATGCGCTGCAGCGTTTGCGCACGTCTAAGCCCCAGGCAGTAAGCCGGTGTTTCTGGTGATTTGTACTACCTTGTCAGATTGTCCTACCTCCCATTCAAAAAGTAGGTAGCACATTTTGATGACGCAATATGCTACCCATCAGATTTTGCCACCAGTGTATATTTTAATGTGGAGTAGAGTGATATGAAGCCCTAAATCCGGATTTATATATCGCCCTAACCTACCTAATCTCTAACCTCAAGATCAGAACCATTCAAATACAGTGTTGGTAGCATAATCTGATGGAGAGGATAAAATGTCAGGATACCGGTGCTTTGGTCTACTGGATCTACTGGTCATTTAAATATGTAGCTACACGATGCCTCAACATTTTTGGTGTTTGTTAAGTTGCAAATATCAAATGAAAATAGCAAGTTCCTTATATCATGTTTTCATTTTATTGTTAAGAAAGTGAAACAACGTAGCCAGGGTGATGTGAATGATGCTATAAAGTTCTGTTCCCTTTGAAGATTTACCCGACCTGTCCTTGGGAGGTCCTATAGCAAGCTTGCAAAGTCTGAACTTATGGAAAGGGTGCATGACTGAACTTTGTGCACTAGCCATTGAGGAAAAAGCCCAGATCAGCAGCCCCGCCTCCGTTTTCAGATGGCTCCTTTTCTCTTATCCACACTGACATGGAGCAGCAGTGTTTTAAAACCAAAACGGCCGCTTCAGCGTTTCCAAAACACTTTCTTTTCATGGCTCGAAAACTCCAGGGTAGTGTGGACGGAAGGCGTAACCGTAGCAAAACTTAGCCCACATTACCACACCGACAAAGACCTATCCACGAACACGCACATTCACTACTTATATTGGTGCACAGATGGTGTAATAATATAAGCAGTACTATATGTAATAGATATTTAAACATTTAATGTATGTGACTGGAACAAAAACAACCCATTTATAACTAATTTACAGGTAAAATACAGTCTATACACCCTAAATTCCACATTATCTGCTAATAATGACATTCAGGGTGTTTAATGCTAAGCTTACAACTGTTAAACACAGTGTAGGTTACTGTCAAGAAGTAGTGTGAAGGGTTCGAAAATTGCTTAGTATATTTTAGTATAATGACTTAGAAGTATATTTTCTGTTTTCTTCTTACCTCCTCTATCGCGCTACTGTCCTCCGATGCATCAGCCCAATTTAAATCTTTCGAGAATAATTTAGGTAATTTTATGCATTTGTCAGCATCTGATTTGGAGTCCTTTACTGCTTTCTCAGAGCTTTTCGGCACCACCTTTCCCCTTTTTACGGTCCATCTCTGAAAATTAGCACTTACTGTTGGTTTGACATTCTTGCCAGATTTTGATTACGTCAGCGTAACCTCTAATTGGGTCGGATTGGGTCGCCCCATCTTAAAACCAGCCGGCCTTCGCGGTTTGGGCCAAATGCTTAACATTTATTATTATTAATGTTATTATTATTACTATCATCATCATCATCTTCATCATCATATTCACATCTTGTAAGAGATAAAATCTGCCGTCATGTAAAAACAATACATAAAAAATAAATAAATAACATTAAAAAAACTGACCGGCCCATATTTAAAAAATGGTCCGGCTCTTCTGGCATTTGCCAGAATTGTCAGATGGCCAATCCGCCCCTGATTCTAAAACTAAAGCGTGTTTAAAACTAAAGCATCTAACTTGTAAACACAGTCTATCATTCACACACACTACTGCCAATTGTAATTTATCCAATTCACCTACAGCAGGAGTGTCAAACTCAATTCCTGGTGGGCCGAAGCCCAGCACACTTTAGTTCCAACCCTGCTCCAACACACCTACCTGTAGGTTTCAAACAAGCCTGAAGGACTCAATTAGTTTGATCAGGTGTGTTTAATTAGGGTTGGAACTAAACTGTGCAGACCTGCGGCCCTTTTGGAACTGAGTTTGACACCTGTGACCTACAGTATACTGCATGTCTTTGTACCCGCGAAAAAAAATAACTGCAGTAAACTTAAATAAAACTTCAGTACAACTGCAATACAATAGCAGTATATAGAAGTATAAATGCAGTAGAATTAGGTACAACTGCAAAATTGCAATACAGTATATAAACACAGTTCAAATACAGTACAATATAGTTCAACAGCAATCTATGTTGCAGAGAACTTGAGTAAAAACAAGTAAACCGTAAAAAATGTAAAAACAATCTAGACTATCACTAGAAAAATCATCACAGATTAGCTTCACTCCTCCACATCTCGGGGTTTTGTTCACGAGTGAGGGAAGGATGGAATGTTAGATTGACAGGCGGATTGGTGTTGCGGCAGGAGCTGTGGGTCATGGAAATTTTACCCGGGAGGAGCTCGGAGTAGAGCTGTTGCTCCTCACATCGAGAGAAGTCAGCTGAGGTGGCTCGGGCATCGGTTTCAGATGCCTCCTGGATGCCTACCTAGGGAGGTACTGGAGGGACTATGTCTCTCGGCTGGCCCGGGAACGCCTCGGGATCCCCCGGAGGAGCTGGAGGAAGTGTCCGGGGAGAGGGAAGTCTGGGGTTCTCTCCTAAGACTGCTGCCCCCGTGACCTGGCCCTGGAAAAGCAGTTGAAAATGAATGAATGAATGAGGATTAGCTTCACATAAAGATAAACAAATATTCGCTGAACAAATCATATAGCGGTCTTTGGGATAATTGTGCAAAAATAAATACATATTATAAGGCAATGAAAGTGTTTTTTGACCTTGCATGCATATCAGCCTGTTGTTAATGCAGTATTGATTAATAAATTGTTAAGCTCATCATCAGTTATACATTAACTCATAATTATCTGTGCATTGTTTGAGCCTTATGTATTCCATATTTCTGCACCCATATTGTAAAGTGTTACAGAGTTGTCTTTACTCTGATTACTTTTCTTTACTCTAGATACTTTGTGGCGAATAGTACGGAAGTCTTGTTTGAGCGCTGGTTCTTCTGTGAAAATCTTGGAACCCAACTTGTTCCCATCATCAAAGAGTAAGTAACCAGTTTCTCTTAATAAGTTTGTTTTTGCTTTCCTTAAACTGTCATACAGGACATTTTTTAGTACATTAATGTATAATATGCATATATTACATACAATTCTGAATTGTAAATTCTAATTTTGTGGCAGACAGTTAAGGGGTTTAACCCCTTACAGACGAGGGAATAAATGAAAAAAAAACATAGTATAAAAGTTTTAACATAAAATAAGAAAAATAGTACAAAATAAAGAAATTAAAGGTACTGACATCATAAATACTTTACAGGGGATACATTTGTACATCAATTTAGATTGTGTTACAGTGTAGTTACCTCAGATTGCATTGGTGTTAGGTTAATTAATCTCTAGATGTACATATGTAAAAATGTGCCTCCACCTCTTTAGAAAAATGTCAGTCTTTATTTGCAGACATGCAGTCATTTTTCCATTACATAGACCTGTTTAAGTTTCTAAATCCACTGAGCCACCTTTGGAGAACCTTTTATCATCCAATATACTGTTATAATTTTTTAACAACCAGAATATCCTTAGTACAAATCTTGTTTCTTCATTAAACATTTCTTTGAACAGTGCTCCCAATAAGCACACACCTGGATTGAGGAGTATTTCTATATCTAATATCTTAACTATTTCTTTTTTAACATTTTTCCAAAATTCTCTAATCTTAGGGCAGTATCAAAAAACGTGGGTATGATCTCCAATTTTACCACATCTTCTCCGACACAAAGCATCAGATGGTCCTTTTACAAAAGGAGTATTAAAGTACTTAATTTTTACCTTCCAATCAAATTTTTTCCATAATTGACTATTAATTCCTTTATGACATCCTTCACATAACTCAATCCAGACCTCATCCTCAATTGTGGTACTTTGTTCTAGTTCCCATTTTCCTTTACCATAATCTGCATTTTGTACAATATTAGTTACTAATCTTTTGTATGAATGGGAGACGTGTTTTTAGCTGGAATGTTTTGTTCTGCAATATTTATAAAGTATTCTTCTACACTGTAAAACCCAATAAGTTAAGGTAACTCAAACCATTTGAGAAAACCAATTGCAACAACCATTTAAGTTCAAACATTAATCCCAATGAGTACTGTGAACTTAATCCATTTGAGTAAATGCCGCTTTTTGAGCACAGTAAAATCCAATAAATGAAAGGAACTCAAAACAATTGAGTACTGTAAAACCCAATAAGTTAAGGCAGCTCAAACCGTTCGAGGAAACCGGTTGCTACAAACCATTTCAGTTTAAAAACAAATCTATATGAGTAATGTGAACTTCCCCTATTTAAGTTGAAGTAATGAGTTAATTAAGTGATTAAGTAAGTGTTGATTGAGCATTAATGATGAACACCTGCTGTTAACAAGCAGAATTACTGAAGAGAAACACAAAACTACAGCTGACGTCAGTCACAGCCTTAAAAGAAATCAAACGCATTCAATCTCAACATTTCAGCAGAGGATCATTAAACAACTCAACAAACAGTATCAGCAGCTTCACTGATTACTAACCTGCTTGAGTCAGATGCCTTCTGAAATTTTCTCAAAATAATTATTTTCTTAGACATTACCATTGATGTGAACAGTGTTTGCTTTATACAGTAGGGCCCTTTAACTACCTCACGTTGGCTTCTGTTACTGTATGTTATAGCAGGCATAATAAAAAGAAAAAAAAAAACATAGTTGAAGTTTTAAGCCCCCCATTTCAAGAATTATTAGCCCCCCATTGATTTTTTTCTTTTTTTAATATTTCCCAAATGATGTTTAACAGAGCAAATTTTTACAGTGGGGCGAGGCAGTGGCACAGTAGGTAGTGCTGTCACCTCAACAAGAAGGTCGCTGGGTCGCTGGTTCGAACCTCAGCTCAGTTGGTGTTTCTGTGTGGAGTTTGCATGTTCTCCCTGCTTTCGCGTGGGTTTCCTCCGGGTGCTCCGGTTTCCCCCACAGTCCAAAGACATGTGGTACAGGTGAATTGGGTAGACTAAATTGTCCGTAGTGTATGAGTGTGTCTGTGTGAATGTGTGTGTGGATGTTTCCCAGAGATGGGTTGCGGCTGGAAGGGCGTCCGCTGCGTAAAAAACTTGCTGGATAAGATGGCAGTTCATTCTGCTTTGGCAACCCCGGATTAATAAAGGGACTAAGCCGACAAGAAAATGAATGAATGAATGAATGAAATTTTTACAGTAAGTCTGATAATATTTTTTCTTCTGTAGAAAGTCTTTTTTGTTTAATCTCGGCTTGAATAAAAGTTTTACATTTTTAAAACACAATTTTAAGGTAAAATTTATTAGCCCCTTTAAGCTATATATATTTTTTCGATAGCTGATAGAACAAACCATCATTATACAATAACTTGCCTAATTAACTTAGTTAAGCCTTTAAATGTCACTTTAAGCTGTTGGTATTGTCCAGTTTTTCAATAATGTATGTTATCGTTCACTTCAGATTATGTTCATAATGTTGTGGTGCTGCTTTTCACATTACTGATAATAATTCCCTTGCTGTCGTACTAAAGGTAACCCAGCAGAGTTTGAAATACATTTCATATGCAGAACATATGCACTGATGTGTAACAAAACGAAAGGCAACTGCCTTTGTTAGTGGATGAGGCTATGCACCGGTGTACAAGAGAAGCAGAACAAAAAATAATTCTCCTCCATCAATAGTGACCATTCCTTCTCTTACCCTGAGCAAAACATTGTCAAATATTAAGGAAATACCAACCCCCAAAACCAGCGGAGCATGAAAGCAAAGCGAGGAGATAAAGTGGCGTGAGAAATATGTTAAGTTCGAATATTTGATCAATTCCATGAGTGTTCAATAAAAAAGGTCAGGAGAGGGGTTTCTTCAATGTCAAAAATATTAGTAATTCATTAGATAAGAATGAATAATTCGATTCACAGAGTTTTGGTATCGTCAATGCAAGGCAAGAATCACATTCAGGATGTCCGCAACCATTTCCTGGCTCAAGCTTTTAGACACAGCTGATATTAACAGGTGGGGTTTAGTGGAATTCGTCATTCTCCAGTCCTCTGGCAGTGGCATCCATACATACTTTCTCTTTTTTCTATACATTCTCTGCACAATGTTAAAAGCATAAGACTTCCCAACTGCAAATATTGACAGGAAGTAAATATTTGCTCACAGGAAGTTTAGCTGCAGAGCTCAAGTTTAGGCCTTTGCATTTCTATCAGCTTCATCAACTTCTGCAAAAATGCTTAATTAGTATGCAAGGCGTATCACACTCAGACAAGAAGTTTGGTTAATATATATTACCTTAAGCAATACAAATACAATTACAAATACAAAGAGAGACAACAGTAGTATAAAAAAATAAACGTATTTTCCTAAAACAATTAACATACATACTTCAGGCCATAACCTGTCAAATATCATCAAACAAGACAAAGTTCACAAGTAGATGAATTGTGTATGGTGAAAGGCACATGATTTCTGTAAAGCAAATGGCAGTGATGTGTAATGGAGCTGTGAGAAACTCTGTAATGGAGCTGTGAGCCACATCTGAAGGACTCCTTAGATTGGCATATTCCAGTTGTCCTTCATTAGCATTGAAGAAATAGTACATTATATTTTCTCAGCTTACAGCATTTTCGAAGAAGTTGCAAAATATTTTTGTGTTTTTGTGATGATGTGTTTGATGCATCATCACATGAAATTGGTTCTTCATTGTAGTGATAATTGGATTTATCAAATATTAACATCAATATTTTGGTATTGATATTAATTTTGATATTTTAGCCTCGCACGAGGGCACCAATCAATGTAGAAATAACAATGATTCATTTTAAACAGGCCACCAGACAGCTTCGACTGTCAAAATAATTAACAATCAAATAATGTTTATTGAAATATACAAATGTAAAGGTGATTATTATCTGGCCAAATCTGAAGGATAATAAGATTGTCTGACTAGTAGAACCTTTTACTGTAATACCAACACAAGGAAGACACGATTGTAATAAATGTGTATTTATTAACAAAAGAGTAAACAAGGAAAACTAATATTACTAAATGTACAGTAAATGAAGTGCATGGGCGAATCATGAAGGTGATTAAGTTAAAGATTGTGATCAATAACTCTGTTATCTTTTCTAAAGACAAGCTAGAGACTGACAAGGTAAACTTATTCTAAAATAACAAAAAGCTGAGGAAGTTTTTGTTATTAATGAATATCAGTTATAAACATCTAATTAATTAGATAATTTTATACTGAAACACACTATGCCAAGGTCTCTCTTAGAGGATTGGAAAGTGGAATATTTACGTTTCTGCCGTTGATGCAGTGGTTGGAAGTTGGATCTTCTTGCAGCTCTTGAAGCATGGAACAAGCAGACTTAGCTCTCTTGAGCTTTGAGAAGAAGAAATCTGGAGATTCGCGAACACGCAAAACTGTCAACGTCCTTATCCTTGAAGGTTGGGTTCCTGAAAATCTGGGACACACAGATTTCTGGATTTGGTAGTTCTGGTGTCGGGGACAAGCTGACGTCTTTATTCTTTGAAGGTTGAGTTTCTGGAAATCTAGGACACACAGATTTCTGTAGGTGGTAGTTCTGATGTCGGGGGCACGGTGACGTTTTTATCCTTGAAGGTTGATTTCATGGAAATCTGGGACAGATTTCTGGAGATGAGTCTTGAAGCTATGGTTTCAGACACCTTGAAAAAAGCACTGTGATTCCAATCACCATGAAAAGCCTTGCTGGAACACGCAGCAAAGTTCTGAAGTCTTTGAGCAATTTGAGTAGCCTAGTGTATCAGGCCTCCACACACTTCTCTTCCTGATACCGCCACTCTTCTCTGAGTTACTTCATCTTTCTCTTTTGCGTGTACCACACATACCATTACTCTTTTTAGTTTCAACAGTACTCCACTTTCTTCTCTGAGAGAATGTTTTTATCCTTTCTCTGAAAGGCAGGATTCAAAAGATGTCACCTTTCAAATCCAGCATTGTGATTGGATGATCCTGTGAGTTGGTCACTGGAAGGTGTCATCCATAGAGTGGCCGGCATTTGCATAGTCATAGTTCACAGTTAAACTATTTTATTATAGAGTCTTAAATATTTTCAGATGCATAATTGACTTTCCAAAACACATCTAATTTACCCAAGGCATTGTTTCCAATATATAGGGTCTAAACATACCTATGTAATGTTGATCTTTACCTAAGCATTCATGTATAAACATTAATAAACAAAGTTTCATACAGTTGAGTATTTCAAGCAGTGCATTTTAAATATATACATGATCATTTAAATCTAAAAGTGTATAAAGTGAAATATTCCATTTTGTGTCTTTTTTGTGAAATGAAAGTATTGTGATTCACGTCTCTCTGTATCTGAGACTGTAGAATGTTGGGCGAGCGAAATTGGCCAAACTTGCATAATAATCTTACTGTATGTAAACTTGACTTTCAAGAAAAGTTACAACAATTTCTCAAAAAATCTCTGTCATTATTCTGCTATTAAGCACAACAGAAACAAATCTGATAATCCCAACTTACCTAAAAGAGAAAAAGTTTAGTCATGTTATCATCTGACTTTTGTTTTGGTTATGTGCCTTTTTATAGTGTATGTAAACTTTTTTCAACTGTATATATGTCCTGCCTCTGTTTCCTCTAAGACTGTGCAGAAACATGTGGTTGCAAATAACAAGTTGGATTTTTTTTTAGGTTTATGGATTCCAAAGAGAATGAAACAGGAAAACCTGATCCAGGTAGTTACGTTCATATTAAATATCCAATGCAAACTGCTAACTTGTACATATTTATTTATTTATTTAATAAATCTTTTCATCCAGTAACTATTTAATTTTTGCAGCGAATCCCATAAAGCCAGCCCCTTACCCGCTCAACACAATGAATGTGATGACACCATTCAGCTTCAGAGAGTGGGTGGAAAAGCAGAAGCCTGTCCTTGCCAGCGGTTGTCCAGTGGATATGTTCGGAGAACAGTTTGAGACTGAGGTAAGAAGAAAGTGTGCTAAACAGTCAGAAGAGAAACAGGTCATTAATTGTCTGACTGTGAGTTATTTTTAACCAGCAAGGATCAAACATATGCATAGAAGAAAGTCTGTCCAATATAACCATAACAAAGAACAGGGAAAATATAAAAATACAGATCAGTGTTTCTGAACTAGTAATTATATAAAGAGATAATTCTACACACTGCAGGTTTAGCTATGAAGCTATTTACTGGATCTATTAATATATAAATTATAAATGTAGTGTTGTTCAGTCTACCCTTTCAGCAGTTTCCAAACAGATGGTCCCGGCCCACAAGGGGGCCTTAGCGAGTTTTGTGGGGGGTTGCGTCATATTTGAAGGGCTATGAAACCCCCTCGTTTCAGCAGGGTGTTTTCACACCTCTACTTTGGAAAAAGTCAGAAAAGTGGGCGTGTCCAGCTTTGTTTAGGGGGAGTGTCGGAGGAAGAAAAGAGGCTTGGTGTGGGAGTGTCTATTTGGGCGCGCTGAGTTTCAGAGTCAAAATACACACACACACAGGGGACAAAGTGACCGTGTTTACATGGACATCTGTTGTCGAATTATTTGCCAAATTATTAAATGGTGGACTTTAACTGCAGTTTGGCTCTTTCATTCAGGGAATTCATTCATGTCCCTCGCGAAAAACGTGATATTTGATTCGAGGAGCTGCTCTAAGCGTGTATTTTTCATGCAATGTTTGATACCGCATGGCGAATGAGTGAAAAAAAACTCAGCATTTCCCGGAAACTTAGATGCACACGGCAGGTAGTGTCAGAAAGCCGCGCGTGTTATTCCAGTCACAAAATGCGGTGAAAATCCTACACGAAGTTAAAGTTTGTTGTAGTGCTAGAGTTTGTAGAGTTGTTGTAGAGTTTACACTCTGTCTAATAGTTTGTTCGATACGAACAAACTGAATAAACAAAGAGCACTGGTCGCTCACTTACCAAATCTGTAGAGACAGGACAATCACCAGCAACTAGAGCCGCGTCTTTATGAAGAGAAAACCATCAGCGAATCCGGATCTCAGCGTTTGCAGATGAGAACAGCTCTCAGGTAAACAATAATCCTCCTTAGACACGTAAGTTATTGTTGTCGAGGGTCGCCTACACTGTTAATCCACATTAATCCATTAATCCATGTGACTCCAGCTGCGCTCGCACAGAGAGAAAATGAAAATAAAACTTAACTGCAGCAAACTATAAAAGCAACACTTCACGCTTGTTTTGCCAACACAACGTGGCGTCTCCGTTGTCTAAACACTATGACAGTAATGAATATTAATGAAGTTGCACAATAGAGCGCGCTGATGGGTTTGAACCAAGCTTTACTCATGCATTAATGCATCACACTGAAAGACGTAATAAGACTCACTCAGGCACAGACGCCCAGTCTGCACGCTGGAATACACGCTATTATGTCATGACCGTGACGCAGCTTAAAAAATTCGTTTCAAACAGGAAGTACGAATTTGCTTGAAATAACGCAAAAACAACCAATTTACACTTTTTAGTGAAATATAGGTGTCCTAATAGTGTTTTTAGCAGTGTGGGACACATATACGACTGTCAACAGCTCAAAAAATGTGTTTTGGTGTTTCGTGACCCTTTAAAAAAAATCTTAGCAGTGGACAATTATAAGAAATATTATATTGCCTTAAGTCATTTTATCCCCTAGCTCAGTGGTCCTCAAAAAAGTCTTTTATTTTGGAAAATAACCGTATTCTCACGGTTACATCTTGGCACTTGAGTGCCCAAATTTAGCCCAAAACCAGCAAAATGAGCAAGAAACAGACCACTCTGGAAAGTTTTTGTGCTAACTTAAGGTTGTCAGCAAATCAAGTAAATCTACCATAGCTGTGGAAGAAGATCAACTGATGGAGATCGCACAAGTTTGTTGTTTGGAACTATGACGTCAATTTGTATGCAAAAACCCGAAAGCGAGCTAGCATTTTAGCAGTTCCGGTTCCCTCGTCCCAAAGTCAATGGGTTTTTTCAATAGGATTTCAGTTTAATCGATTAAATAAGGTTTGTGGCTAACACAAACTCAAGATACTTTCACGTTTTATTCTACAACATAAAACACATCAGTTACATCACATTGATTTTTTTAACCGGTTACTCCTCTTTGAAAAGACTGTTGCTATCAAGTTGCTACATGGGACTACAGATGTTGTCGGAGACATTATACGTCATCGAGCTGAGCTGGTTTGGAGCGTAGCCCGCTTACATTGGACATTTGGAATTGTGTGTTATTTAAGTATTTTCATGAGTAGTATTTCAGTTTGTAGTATTTTTCAAATTGGGAATTCATATTATGTGTAGATCATTCCTTTACTTGTAAAGACTGTCAAGACAGATTAATGTGTTGATCGTTTATTTTAATTAAATGATAATATGAAGCTACAGCTTACCAGGGCACCCTGTCTCTTTCCTGCTCTCAGTAATGCAAACGTGTAAATAAATGTGTAAAAATACATAATTAAAATAGTCCTTTTAATGCGATCAGTTTATTTTTTTGACGTTTTTTTTCTTTATCTGAACACATTTAACCGTCATAACTGCAATATTAACACTCCTCCATAAAATCTATAGCAGATGTGACTGTATGGGCTGTTTTTCGCTGTACTTCGTGACATAAGGTCATGGAGGAGTGGAGAGCATGAGATTCCAGTGACGCTCCAGGGACAGACGAGTCTTCGCTGAGGCCAGCTTCCAGCCTCCACCGCTGAGACTGCAGCTCTGCACAAGACTTTGGCCAGCGGAGAAATTAAAATGGTCGTGCCCAACTGAGTCTGGGTTCTGTCAAGGTTTTTTTATCTTCACTCGTCTCAGTGTTTTTTTTTTTCCCTCTCAGCTGTCGCCACTAGCTTGCATGGTTTGAGATCGGTAGAGCTACCCATCGATGAATTTGCTCTTCAATGTTTGGACTCTCAGTAATGATTTTAAAGCACACTGAACTGAGCTAAACTGAACTGAACTTCAACACTAAAAACTGAACTACACTGTTCCAATTACTATGACCATTTATGTAAAGCTGCTTTGACACAATCTACATTGTAAAAGCGCATTTGAATTAAAAGTATATTGTATGTTGTTCTCGATCCATGATGGAATTTGCAGGCGTTTGATTGGCTTGTCCCTCACGCCTGATTTCTGTCGTCTATTATTAAGGTAAGCGGGCTTTATGCACGCGAGCGATACACTTATTTAAATATGTCCTATGACAATACTATATAGGCACATTTATACATACAATTTAAAAACTTTTACAACAACATTAACGCAAAATTGTAATGTATTTCCCACATAAAATCTAAGTGTAAGTATAATGAACTGTTTGAAAACAGAGCTTATTGTTTGCAGTAAGCCTATGGGAAAATCCTATAGAGATTTTCTCGATGGAACCAGTTTTATGCTAGCAGCTGATTAGCCTACAAGGTGACGTCATAGTTTCATCACTTTATGGAGGTGCCAATGAACATAAGTTTAATAGTTTTTAAAACAGTATGTAAGCAAATGCAAAATGTCATGCACGTACAAACATTTTTGGCGGTTGTTGTGTCTAAGAGAGAAAATAATTGTCTAAAGTGTGTGAAGTACAGCTTAAGCCATGTGCAGAATTTACTTTGTTTGGCATTCCACCTGATGAACTGAGTCTGACTCAAAGACAACAAAGCATTATTGCCTTTGCATCTTTACTAACTTCTGCTTTCCCGGGAGAGAACCCTGAGCTCTGAGATAATTGAGCTCAGGGCTCCTGTCTGGTGGATTGAGCATGTAAGGCGAGTACGAGATCAGGTAGTTCTCGAGAGCTCCCTGTAGTAAAGGAAGAAAGGGGGTGGATGGGGGGTTTCTTCAGAAAACGAAGATAAGGGAGTAATTTTTTGCTATGTTACTTATAGTGAGTTTGGATCAATCTGATTGGCTAACTAATGATTGTAAAGGAGAGACCAGCTGCAGTCAATCATATCACGTGCTCCTCTCGAAATTGGTTTGTGAAGCTTCACATATTGCAGTTATAAACAAAGATGTGTCCTTGTTTTACACAGGTAAACACTGTGTATTGCTGCATGTTTGTTAGTGTTTTTAGGTCATTGTTTTGTGGGTGACAAAGTGTGTTTGCTTTGCAAGTGTTGCAGAAGAATGAGTTTATTTGAGACCTGAATAAAGTGTTTTGGTAGTTGTAGTGCATTTTGGAATTTTTGTGAAAGTGACCTACAGTAAGTGTTGAGAAATGTGTCCTAGCGTCTGTAAAAAAACTGCAATCATTGAAGGATATGATTAGAAACCTTAATGTAATTTATTCTATAGTGTAAAACTGAAACTGTTATCACCATTGAGGATTGCTGTTTTTTTTTATCTAGAGGAATGCAGCCACATTTTAATGTATGTGTTGTTATATTATTGAGCTATTAATGTAGTTAGGCTTTGTCTAGAACCAAGTTATGGAAGTAATGAATATGCTGACTGACACTTTCTGCCTTTTAGACACTGCTGTTTGGATCTGGAACATCTGCAAATAAAAGACGAACTGACGGCTGGATCTGGCAGCTGGTAAAATACAAATTTATCTCTGTGTGTGTGTGTGTGTGTGTGTGTGTGTGTGTGTGTGTGTGTGTGTGTGTGTGTGTGCGTGCGTGTGTGTGTGTGTGTGTGTGTGTGTGTGTGTTTGCAAGCGCATCACTTATGTTTTTATTGGTCTGCTCTCTCTTTTTGAGACAGGTGTAAATGTACAGTATCATGCCACTAGATGGCTACAATCAGTTTTTTCCCCCAATATATTTTGTGGTTGTGTTTTATTGTCTAACTCAATGAATTGTGGGTAAATGCTCTGGAGTTTGGGGTAGAATGCTTTTCTGATGTGCCGAAGGTCTGCTTTCTCTGGCTGTCTTTCCTGCTTTGAGTTGATTAAAGTTATTCTTGACAGAGATGAGACGGTGCAAAGCAGTGGGTGGATGGTGTGCAATTTTTGCAATGGTTGTGAATTTTGTGTCTAGAGTTTTGAAAATTGACAGTAGGTTTCTGAAATTTTCCAAAATGATTGAAAAAAACTGTAATAGATCATATATTTATGTAACAAACATGTACATATTTGTAAATCTAGTAGTTGAAAAATGGCAATATTTTGACATGTATGACATATTTTAATTTATGTAAAATTGATATGAACTGTTATAATGAACAATTTTGGCAATGGTTGTGAATTTTGTGTCTAGAGTTTTAGAAATTGACACCAGAGAAATTTGTGGGAAAACAATCATAATAAACGGTAATGTCAGTAGGGTTAATAGGGTTAATGCTTGATAAATTATGAATTAACTATTTGCTAATGCTTAACAAATGGTTTATAGGATGCATTTTTTATGTTTCCTATGTTTTATTGCATTTTTAGGAAGGGTTGTCCAACGTCTTCATGAATGGTAAAGAGTACAGCTTGTCTGCTGGGGATTGTCTTCTTATTTTTGGAGAGACAGAGTAAGCATGCTATTCATTTGTACACAAACAAGGTTTTAATTAAAAAATCAAATGAATAAAGGCTAAGTGACTGTGGCCTAATCCCAATTCTGTTTTTGTACCCCTTCCTTTTCCTCTTGGCCCTTAAACACAAGTGTTTAGAGGAAAGGCTTCAAAATTTACCCCTATAAAATGGGACAGCACCTGCACACGCCATCATATGTCATCGCGATCTCCTGCTTCATATGAGATCAGACGATCGCGACTGCTGTAGTTATTGGTATTAATCTTCAGGAAATCACTAAAGGCGTATATTATGTTATCATAATGATCTAATGTGGCAATAAGATCGTAGTCATATTTATCTACGTAAACACACCAAAAACATCATAAACATTATAGCAGACACTGTAAAAAGGTCATTCCCAGCCACTAGACTTTTCTGACAAGGGATTCGAGTGTCATCGAGAGTCAGAATGTTGTGGGACTGCTGTACAGGAGTTATTATTAGGGATTATAGACAGCGACATCTAGCGGCTTTTATTTATTTATTTTTTTTAAGCATGACGGTAAAACTTTTATTATGAATAATATGAATAGCCATTATGAATATATTAAAACATGCTTGTTTGTTGTAAAAAAAAAAAAAAAACGTAATAATGACAAAACATACAGTAGGTGAGAGTTTAAAGTGACTATTACCGCCGGGGCTTATACCGCCGCCGTTTGAAATTGCTGCTGCTCTGTTTTTAGTGTATGACTGCAGTTTGTGAATAAACCGCCAGGGGGAACAAAGGGACAGGATGCGAACGGACAGAAATAGCCTATACAGCAGCTTTAAATACTAATTTGTGCATCTCTTTACTTCCGCGTGCAGCTATACTGCCATTGTGGCTGGTGTATTCTGCGTTTCTGACCCCTTTGATTTCGAGTGTGGTCCTGAAAAATCTCTCTTTCGAGGACGATCTACCCCTTCCCTCTTATGCCGAGTCCAGACTGCATGATTTCAGCCCAGATTTTGACTCGCTGACAGGCTTTGAGAAATCGCTGACAAATGCCTAAAATCACAGGCAAATCTGTGCTTGTGCCAATCACACAGTAGGAACTATCAAAGACGCGATCTGAGAGAATCACCGATGCCTGTGAGATATTTGGTGTGCTAAATATCTGGAGCTGTAGGCGATTCAAATCATGCTGTGTGAAATGAATTTTGACTGAAAATAACATTTGGAATTGGGCCGATGTCACTGTTTTTGATGGGAAATCTGACATGAAAAACACATGAACAAACATTTACATCAATGTGAATAAAAGCTGTTGTGTGCTTAACCACCGTATGTGTGTGTGTGTGTGTGTGTGTGTGTGTGCTTGTGTGTGAACTTTTTAGGTATAAATGGCAACGGTCACAGGATTGTGTTGCTTTGTATGTTGCTCAAGACCCAGACAGGAAGAGACCCTACTGAGACACCTAAATGGATAAGGATATTTGTTTAGGACCCACAATAATCATCATATTCACACATTGTTAGACAAATTAACATGCTGAGTGACAATTCTTGGGTGAAATATAACAGGGGTAATTGGAGTCAGATTTAACATTATGAATTAAGGAGGATGACCAGTGACAAAATGGATTTTAAATATTTACACCACTGATTTTTACATTTAATCTTGTGTAATATAATATAATCGTTTTGAATAATATAATTCAATATAGGCACAGTGGGTAGCACGATTGCCTCACAGCAAGAAGGTCGCTGGTTCGAGCCTCAACTGAATGAGTTGGCGTTTCTTTGTGGAGTTTGCACGTTCTCCCCGTGTTCGCGTGGGTTTACTCCGTGCACTCAGGTGTCCCTCACAAGTCCAAACACATGCGCTTTAGGTGAATTTGGATAAGCTAAATTGTTTGTAGTGTATGTGTGTGTGAATGAGTGTGTATGGATGTTTCCCAGTGATGGGTTGCAGCTGGAAGGGTATCTGGTGCATAAAACATATGCTGGATAAGTTGGCTGTTCGTTCGACTGTGGAGTTTTTATAAACAAAAACGAATAGGCCTATTAAATACAAAGCAATTAGCACAAATGTTAGGAGTTTAAACATCACTCTTTAGGCTAATACTTATTGTTTGAATATGCTAAAAGGGGCTTTACATTTATTTACCCTTATAGATATAAAACTTATCAATACATGTTAGTGTAAAACCCAAAACAAGGTGTTTTGATTAAGTCTTAATAATTACGATTATTTTGGAAAATGAAAGCATTTAAAAAAATGAATTTAATCCAAAAAGATTGAACAAAAGGAGCAAAATAAATGAGCTACACTTAGTAGAAATATCCTAGAAAGAGCACATCAATGTCACTTTTAACATTACTGCATAAACGGCTTGACAGGAAATTTTTTATATATCAAAAATATTTTATAATCATATATTTTTATAGTTCATAAAATATACATTTTTAAACTTAATCTGTTAAGAAATCTTTATAGGGGTGTCAGGATCAATGATGACAACTATTTTATTACAAGTCTGTATGTCAGATCCCCGGCTCGTTCCTGCTCATCCAATCATCGTTCGCCTTCACAAACCACCTCCATCCAATCTCGTGAACTCTCACCAGCTTTCTAATGACTTGCACCTGTTCCCCATCACCAAAGGACACTATAAATGGTCAGCTGCTCCTCTCAGTCATCGGCTGGTAGTCGGATGGCTGTCCTAATCTTCACTCCTTCGTCTTCTCCACGTCTTCCATGGATGTTCCTCATGAGTCTTCGAGTCCTTCATACTGATCAAGGGAAGTGAATATTCTTATCTGATGTTTACTAGAAGATCTGCTATCATTCTGATGAACTGTAAGCTTGTATACTCATCAACGGATGGTAATTACATGCTTTCTGATCCTCACCGATCAAGAGGAATGCTTACACTTACTGTATGCAGCGTTTACCAGAAGATCAGCTATCTACTAGATGAACTGTGTCTGTTTGATCACCGGCTGATGTTCTTATGAGCAAACTACATGTGAGACTGATACCATCTGATATTGACACTTACTGTGCCGTTAAAGAAGATCGTTACAGCCTTAATACCATCCCTTTGATTCCACACTTTGATTAGAAGCTTTTTGAGTAAAACTGTGAAAAGATAACCTTCCTTGTCTACCAGTGTGACGCTGTAAGACTTATTTGAGGTAATATTTAGGTTATTCACTAAAATATATTATTCAAACCATTCATGGTGCTGAATACAGTAAATAGTCTGTATAAAAAAGGCCAAATAAACCTATGCAAACAATCTAGCCTTTATAAACACATTATTTAACAAAAGATGATTACTGCAGTAAAATAGTTGAGCCTTTTAATAAGCATGATATATACAAGATAGAGAGGATATGAATAGTAAATTGTTTGTTTTGAAATTTGTGAGATGGAAGTTGTCTAATAATAAACCCGAAACACACGTGGTTGTTGTCATGCGGTGAATCCAGCCAATCGTCTAATGTTGGTGTCGTCATCGTAGGTCCTGCAGTTGCTTCTCAGATGCTGCACCGGCTGAATCAGTCGTCTGATCTTAAAGCACTATTGCAGTACATGTGGCATCTGCGCAGCATCAATCCGGACAAAATTTCTAACCGGCATGCACTGCTTTAAGACCTATTTATACAGTGGGACTAGTCCACATTTAACACCAGAGGGGAAACAGAAAATACAATTTATAAACACCAATAAACTTAAAAAAACAAAAAAAAACAACAACAACTCAGTCTTCACTAATAATCAAATAAATCTTAGAAAAAGCTAAACTAAATACAAATCAAAGAACTTAATGTCTGAAATGAACAGGATTAAACTAAACAATCAGCTTTCCTCCAAACCATCTGTTAGATGGTACTAGCAGGTGAAACCAAAAGAGTGCTCTGGCAAGTCTGTCCTTTAGAAAGTCACCATTCCCCACAGGTGATGCAGCACGGTAACTTAAAACATAGAAAAAATTAACAAAAAATACATTACCATGGACTAATTTGTGCATCCAAGTTGCTATGAATGTACACCAGGGATGGCCAACCCTGTTCCTGGAGAGCCACTTTCATGCAGATTTTAGTTGCAACCCATATCAAACACACCTGCCTGTAATTATCTAGGGGTGTTCTGGTCCTAATTAATTGGTTCAGGTGTGTTTGATATGGGTTGCAACTGAAATCTGCAGGAAGGTGGCTCTCCAGGAACAGGGTTGGCCACCCCTGATGTACACTGTAAATCCCAACAGTCAACTTTATTAAATGAAATGAGTGTGGTTAACTCAATTTACTGAAAGTTAATTCTACTCATTTGAAAAAAGTTTTGAACTCAGTGTTGAAGGTAGTAAGTTAATTGAATACCTCATAACTTCAACTTAAATGGAATAAGTTAACAGTACTCATGTAGATTAATTTTTAACTCAAATGGTTTGTTGTAATCAGTTTCCTCACGGTTTGAAGTACCTTAACTTATTGGGCTTTACAGTGTACTGGGTATATGAATAATCTAAGGAAACAGAAACCATATGTGTATTGGTCTTTTAACAAAATATGAAATGAATAAATGCAAATCAATAAATCAACTGAACTGAGTTTGACTTTATTTTTTAATGGCGGACAGAAAATCTGCAAAATTAGAAAAATACTCATCAATTATGCCACAAAATTAAGTTTTAAGAGTTTTTAAGCGAGAATATAGTTATTTTAAAGTCAAATTGGCAGTTTATGTATAAGGATTGCTCATAAAAATTTAGACTCTGAGCTCCAGGCGGTCAGAGGCAGCTCCACCAACAGCCCGTTCGTATATAAATATACAGTTGAAACCAGAAGTTTTCATGCACTGTATAAAAAGGCACATAACCATTTAAAAAAGTCAGAAGTTAACGTGACTAAACTTTTTTTTTTCTCTTTTAGGTAAATTAGGATTATCACATTTGTTTGTGTTATGCTTAACAGCGGAATACTAAGAGATTTTTTTGAGAATTTGTTTGAACTTTTCTTTAAAAGTCAAGTTTACATACAGTAAGATTATTATGCCTCTGAAAACACTCAGATGATGATGTCAAGGTTTTGGAAGTTTCTGATTGGCTAATTGACAACATTTGAGTTAATTGGTGGCAAAACTGTTGAATAGTATTTAAGGAAAACCTCAAACACACTGCTTCCTTGTGTGGCAACATGGGAAAATCAACAAGCCAGAATCAACAAAAAAAGCCAGATTACAATTTGCTCAATTACACTGGGAAAAAGACAAATTTTGGTCCCACTTTATATTAAGTTTCTTTAACTACTATGTACTTGCATCAAAAATATAAATACAATGTACTTACTGTGTTTATAATTTATTTGAGAACACTTGTGATGCTCTTGAGTTGGGATAGGGGTTGGGTTAGGGACAGGTTTGGTGGTATGGGTGGGCTAAGGTGTAAGGGATGGTTAACAGTGTATTTACAAATGTAATTACAGAAGTTAATTACAGATATAATTAAATGCAGGTGTTTAATCAAGCATAAGTACATAGTAAATAGATGCATTTACACAATAATAACATTGTAAAAAACTATTAATTCCTGTGCAAGTACATATTAGTTAAGGCCACTTATAACGTGGGACCCAAATATTTGACGTCCTCTGGTCTGATAGAACTAAGATTCTGAAGCAACATCAAGACATCAGCCGAGAAATTAAAACTTGACCACAAATGGGTCTTCCAAACAGACCATGACCCTATTCATACTGCCAGATTACTTCAAATGTGCTTTAAGGACAACAGAGTGAATGTTTTTGAGCGGCCATCACAAAACCCTGATCTCAATCCTATAGAAAATTTGTGAGCAGAGTTGAAAAAGCTTCTGACTCAGTCATACCAATTCTGTCAGGAGTAATGGGCCAAAATTCCTTCAAACTAGTATGAGAAGCTTGAGGTAAGATACCCAAAACATTTGACCATAGTTATACAGTTTAAAAGCTAGACAAAAACATACCAAGGAAATATGTGTAAACTTTTCATTGTCTAAAAATTAATTAAAAAAAATTCTGGAAAAAAAAAAAAAAAAAATCTCATTTTTCTGGCATTTAGCAAATATAAATAATTTAGGTAATCCTAACGGACCTGAAATAGTAAACGTTTAGCATGATTTACCATCAGACATTTTTTTTTAAATGGTTGTTCATTTTTTAGAGTATACCTGTATGTAAACTTCTGCTTTCAACTGTATATATAAAGGATTTTAAGCAGTGTGCAGTTGCGAAGTGCATTAGTGTCGTTGGGGTCCTTCGCCTCCACATTGTGCATTAATATCCTTTACGCTTGGCAATAATCCCTTCACATAATATATCTTATATAATGCTGTAGAATGTTTTTAAGTTGCAGTCTGAATCTACATTATAAAACCTGTAATAATATAATACTAATAATAATAATAATAATAATAATATTTTCTTTTAGTTAGTTTTCTTCAGTTTCTTTAGATAGTTTCTACTCAAACTATCGCTATATTGAGTGCTTATTTCAGTTAATTTCAACAGTTCTATTGCAAGAACTAAATCAAACTGACTTTCTCTCATGTCTCGTGAGATTGGCTGTTTACTGCACGTGTCACACTTTTCATGTTAATCGCTAACCCCTAGTTAGTTTTAAATGTTGCTTAAGCACCAAATAATAAGAATATGTTTAATACTTTGTATACAATATTGCAGATTGCTGAACCAATTCTAAAAAAGAATGAACAAAAAGAAAGAAAGCTTTTGTATTGGTGAAGACTTCCTTTTTCAATCTTGATTTTACTTTGACACACGAAGAGGAAGTTTGCTTTGATATACATTTTGTCAGTCTTTCCCTTATATGAGAACATTAAACTTGTGCCAAGACACAAGTTTTCTTACATACTCTATACAATAATAAATGTATAAATATACAGGATATATATAGGTTGGCTAGCATATTTGCATATCTGCATATTGCATTATTTAAGGAAATAAAGTGATTGAGAAAGACTTTAAGATGTTGCCTTCCTGGTGTTGTTATGATTCAGACAGAGGAAGCTGAGACAACTTCTGAACTGTTGTTTCCCCCAAACTCTATCTTGTTTCACACTTTAAGTGAGATAGAATCAGCATACTAGCAGTTTTTCTAGTCTGGTAAGTCATGACAAACTTTTCTCATGCTATAAAAGATTTGTAGTATTCAAAACATTTGTAGAGTTACTCTTCAATTTAGGCAATTAAAACTGTTGCTCAAGACCAAATAAATTATATAGAAAAATATATAAAAAGGTGAAACTAGAATACCAAAAGCAATATATAAATTGTGATATGAGAAAGCTCCTTTTTCCTTATATACTGACAAAGCACATACTTGCCGAGTAAAAAAGATGTGTATGTTTATGTTACAAGCTTGTTTAATATTATGTCATAAAATTAAGCTTTGGTGTATAATATTGTCTAAGATCACCCCGAGGAAAGCCTGTAAAAATGTATTATGTTATCCATTTACTGTGTTAATATGAAGTATTTTTCTGGATTAAAAGTCTGACAAGTTTGAATAACCCATGTTGTTTTCTGGAGTTCAAGGAATTTCCATCTGCTTAGTATGTAATAACTTGTCATAAAAATACTTTTTCAGTTATTGGAATGATTTGTGAACCCTGACCTTGTTTGATTGCAAAATACTACTACTACCACTACTACTGCTAGTACTACTACTACTATTAATAATAATAGCAATTTAATTTAACCAGTGACAACAAGATATTAAATATTTAAAACTTTAACTTTTATGTATTCATGCAATATACTGCACTGGGGTTAAATCTTATCATTTTAGTGTGGTGGATAGTCATGCAACAATGTTTGACTTTCTGCTATTG
The DNA here is from genome assembly GCF_052040795.2 of Danio rerio. NCBI lineage: Eukaryota > Metazoa > Chordata > Actinopteri > Cypriniformes > Danionidae > Danio > Danio rerio. The sequence continues at coordinate 9,451,789 of NC_141033.1, forward strand.
CAGCTTTTTTATTGTGCAGGAAAACACTTCCCTAAAAATTGCAAGCATCATCTTTTTTTGCAACAACCTTTTCTTCCTGTTTAGAAAGGATAGTGACTTACCCCTACAAAAATGTTAATTCACTACTATGTACTTATTTTCAGTGTTGGGGGTAATGCATTACTTTCTAAGTAACGAGTAAAGTAATGCATTACTTAAAAAAAGTAAATTACTTATTTGAAAGTGCATGTTCACTTTTAAAAGTAAATTGCCGAATTAAAATTTTAGTCACAATGAATCAAGCGGTCAAGGAGAGAATATGTTCCTTATTTTGAACGCATCGAAGAAAAGGAAATAGGGATTGTCTATATGGACAGTGATTTTACTTAAGACAAATAGTACAAAAGTAGCAAACATGTTGCTTTAAACTTTCAATAATCAGTATATGGCATGTAGAGCTCCAGCCTGATCTCACGAGAAAACGTAAGTATTTTACGTTTCGCCAGTTTGGTGGCTAATTCGTATGAATTTGTACGAGTTAAGTTGTACGAAATTGTACGATTTTAAAAAGGAGGCGTGGCACCTAACCCCTCCTAAACCCATCATTGGGGGATGAGCAAATCGTACTAAATTGTACAAATTAGATTGTACGAAATCATACGAATTAGCCACTAAATCAAAAAGTTACGAATTGCCGTGAGATTGTGTTGAAAGCTCTTGGGTCAGGAAGTTCTCAAATAACATTATCCTGAAATAGCTTTTTGATGTGGTTTTTCTTTTTTCAAGGTAAATGAATGTGTAGGTTGTACAGTGCGTTGTTAATTGCAGAGCTCCTCTTTAAAAAAAAAAAAAAAGAAAGAAAAAGAAAAACAAGTTGTGAAAGAGATCAAACCAAAAAGTAACTCAAAAGTAACGTATGGCAATTACTTTCTTTTTGGGGGAGTAATTCAATATTGCATTACAATTACAAAGTAATTAATTTGTTCCCAAACCCCTCAATAGTGCAAAGCTAATCAGTGCCTATTGGAACGATGACAGTTTGTTGTGATTGGTCGACAGCGTTCAGTTTGAGACAGAGAGAAATGCCAACATGGCTTATTAACAATATTGAAGTAGTCAGAGTGCAGTGTAAAACACTCCTGTATTTCGGACCCATCTCTCGCCACCCACCCGTTTTGTTATTCATCCCAGAAAACTCCTGTAATTTCAATGTGGCATTAGACGCGTATGAGAATATAAAGAGTTAACCAGATACAGTACAAGTGGTTACAAGTAACAAATCACAATTAGGGTGCTTTCACACTTGCCTTATTTAGTTCGGTTGAATCACACTAGAGTTCACGAGTTCACACTTGCAATCGTTTGAGAATAAGGCGTATTTGGCATGCTGTCCGGGGAGAGGGCTCTGAGCTCAGGGAAACACCCCAACTCGAGTTATTCCCCTTATCAGGAAACAGAGGAGTTGGGATTCGAGCGAAGTATCTAGCCCGGCCCCAGAACGCTCCCCCCTGGGAATGTAATACTTAAGAGGTGAGTGTCGGGGTGGTGGAGGGATGCTTAAATCGTGAGATGCTGCAGGTAAGACAGCTTTGATGTGTATATATAGGGGTTTGGTCAAGAACTGATTTGATAATAGAATAGTTGTCAATGACATTCGATACTGAAACTTCTGCGCGTACTCCTCCCGAAATTTGTTTACAAAACATCACTTCATTTTCCCTCTTGGTGTGGTTCGTCTGGGCAGGTGTAAATGTAACAATGGTACTTGAGTGCGCACCAAAAGCAGACCAAAAAAGCGTACCGAGACCTCCTTGAAGAGGTGGTCTCGGTATGCTTTCAAACGAACCCTGGAGCGGTTCGTTTGTGGCGAGAATATGATCCAAACTAAAACAGACCCAACCCCTAATAGTGCTGCGCCTTTTCGGACTAATATAGCTGCCGTAGGCCGATGCGCTGTGCATTATGGAATGTGGAGGAAAAATATTTGTTGACAGCGCTTTACCAACAGAAAGAGAGAGAGGGGAAAAAACATTACATAATGGATCGTTGGTAATATTTCCGGAAGATGACCATATCGCAGTTTGGCTAAATTAATTCACGGCTCCTGAAGTGACCTGCAATGCACCATCACCGTTTGCAATGCCTTAAAACATTGTTTTTCAGCAACAGCCGTGCTTCATTTTCGAAATATATAGTTTGTTTAAGTGATGAATACAAACTATATTGTATACTATGAGCATGGATACAATCAGTGCAGTTGTAGCTCCATAGTCAAGCGACAGATTGTGTCTGCCAGTTTGCTTACTTGTGGGAGTTCCATTGGCATTTCCCAGACGTTAACTCTGACCAATCAAAAAGCAGTTTAGGAAATGCGTTCAATAACATCTGGCCAATGCGTGATATGGATTTTGTCACATGACTGCATTTTGATTCTTTTCAACTGGTTCGGACCAAAGCATTCAGTGTGGTGTGAAAACGACCCAAAGACGGCAGAAAATGCAGCAATGTATCATTTGTTGCCCTTGATCCAGACCAAATGAAGAGAACTACAGATGTGAAAGCACCCTTAAATACATAATTTGCAAGCTAGAGTCCACTGTTCTATGTACTGATAAAGTTCCTGTCAAGCCCTGACAAAGTCCCACACAAGAATAGTCTTTCCTGATCCTTCCTTTAACAAACGAGTGCCGAATCTCTTTTGTAAGCGTGTAGATTGCTAAAGCACTCGTCAGAATAATGACGGGAACAGCACAAGCCTGGGCTGTAATGCTGAGGTATTTTTTTGCAAAAATAAACCTCAACCACTGACTCTTCACAGTTTCATCTTTGGGTAGAGAAATAACACTAACTTTCCCCTCACACTTCCAGTAATATCCAGCTGAGCACAGCGTTTTCATGACTTGATATAACCGGGATCTGCTAGAGTGTTTGTGGGCGGGGCTGCAGGTTTCAATTTTCCCAGGTTTGCACGCGCAAAAAATGGCCAGGGGTTAAGTTTCATATCGACATCACGTTTGTCAAAATCTCAATATCAAGACGATTCATTTAAAGCACTATGAGTCGACTCTTTTATAAATAAATCAATCGTTTCAAACACTGTCAGAATAAAGCCTTAGCTGGAGATTTCACTTCACGTTAGAGTTGTGTTACACACTACAAAGTAGGTCATTTTCAAAAACCCATAATAGGGGCTCTTTAAGTATACTTCAATTATGCTGACTGAAAAGTTTTTGTATATGTGGCATTTGCTTGGTCATTAACACATGCTTAAAAGTATAATTACATATTCTAAGTATACTTGTTTGTAGTTGAATTCACTCCTAATTGAGCAGCCCATTTCACGTATTATTTCATACTCCCCGGCTAGTCAAGACTAAACCGCATGTTTGCACTGTCTAAACTAGGTGATATCATTCATTATATTTCCTAATCTTCATCACATTTCTTGCAAGATCGGAATTAAACTGGTTCTCTCATGTCTCGTGTGATTGGCTATTTGCTGTATGTGTCAAACTTTCATGTGCACTAGAGTTATCATTTACCCTAGTTAGTTTTAAAAGTTGCTTAAGCACCAAATAATCCAAATATTTTTAATACTAGCATACAATATAGCAGATTGTTGAAAAGAAAGCTTCTGTATTGAAGGCTTCCTTTTTCAATCTTGATGTCACTTTTACTCAAAAAGAGGAAGTTATTTGAAAACTCTAAACTGATCTACGCTGATAACACTGTCTAAACTGATAACAACTGGCAGTGACATATGTTAAAGAGGTGGTCCACTGTGCTAACCTTTTTTTAACTTTCGTTTGTGTAATGGATCTGTGCGAACATAAACAACACCATTGAAGGTAAGACGCTTCAAAGTTCAACGCAAATTTCAATGCAAAGGAAGACATTTACAGAGTTAGCTTAGCATAGCAAAGCCTACAGTGAACAAATGTTGGGCACTACAAAAAATACATCTGGCTTAATGATGTCAAACACTCTTCAGTTTACACCTGAATATTTTACCAAAAATTTCTCTAAAGTTTGTTATTTTATGGTAAATGTCTGTAATTTAACAGTTGTTATTCTACGGGGGGGGGGGGGGGGGGGGGGGGGGTTTCCAGCACCCTAGCTGCTGACTTTTTTTTACAATGCATGCATTTGAGCCCATCGCGTATTTTAGGTGTGTTGGTGCGTTAGGAGTTTAAGAAACTTGTTAAATGTATTAAAAAAAAAACTAATAAAATGAACTTGAAAATCACTTTTACATGAGGTAAATGTAGGCCACGTCAGGGTAACACTATCCATTTACCTAACTTGACAGCTGAATGATTTTCCTGTTGTAAAACTGTAAATTCTAAACATAAATGTTAAATGTATTTTCAGAAACAGCTCTTACCGTTGAACAGCCATGACGCCCAACACCAGTTTACATCATTGTGGTACATCCAGTCAGGAACTGGTGGCATCCGTCCTTCCTCCTGTCCTCATCATTGAGCTGTTACTCGGTCTGCCTGGCAATGTCTTGGCACTGTCAGTCTTCAGCAAAAACTTCAGGTCTTGGAGGGCCAATGTCACATTTCTCTTCAACCTGGTTTTGTCTGATTTCATGCTTCTTGTGAGTCTGCCATTCCGTATTGACAACTTACTCCGTGGTGAGAAGTGGATATTTGGAGATGCTTGGTGTCGGATCAACCTCTTCATGCTGTCAGTCAATCGTTCGGCCAGCATTGCCTTCATGACTGCTGTGGCTTTGGATCGCTACTTTAAAGTGGTCCACCCACATCACAGAATCAACCATGCTAGCACAAAAAAAGTAGCTGGTGTTGCCTGCCTCATCTGGGCTGTTGTGATATCTCTGAAGATCCCTTTGCTGACCAACACCCTTCTGACTGTGGAGAAAAATGTTTCGCTTTGTAGAAGCTTCAGCAACTATGAAAAGCCATCACTACGCATCCAACTTCATTATGCTCTGTTTGTCTTGGAGTTTTTTGTGCCTCTGTTACTGCTGGTCTTTTGCTCTGTGAGAATTGCATGTGTTCTATGTTCTCGCCAAATTGACAAGGACAAAAGAGGGCAAAGGGCAATTCGAACTGTCTTGGTGATAGTTGGTGTTTTTGTTCTCTGTTTTTTTCCTAGCATCGGAACAGGACTGTTGGCACTTTATTTAAAAAATCTGGGGAGTGTGTACTGTAAGGCTTACAATATTACCGGTCAGTTGTTCTCTATTTCTATAGCTTTCACCTACTTAAACAGCGCACTGGACCCGGTTATCTACGGCTTCTCCAGTTCTGTCTTTCGCAATTATTTGAAACGAGCTATAAACCGGACTGGAATGATGCAGCTACAGATGAGCAGACGGGGCAGTATGCCCAGTGGTAGTGACTGAAAATGACTTAATGCTTTTTGAATAATGACTTTTCACTTTTATTTTGTTTGTCAAATCAAATACACACATATATACAATTGAAGTCAGAATTATTAGCCTTGAAAATATCTAGTAAAATATTATTTACTGTCATCATGGCAAAGATAAAATAAGTCAGTTTTTACAAATGAGTTATTAAAACTATTATGTTTAAAAATGTGTTCAAAATTAAAGGGAAAAAAAACGGGGGCTAATAATTCTGACTTTAACACTTCAACTGAATACACACACACACACACACACACACACACACACACAGTCAGAATTGTTAGCCACCCTTTGATATTTTTATTAGCTTTTATATATTTATATTTTTCAAATTGTTTAACAGAGCAAGGAAATTTTCACAGTATGTCTGATAATATTTTTTTCTTCTGAAAAAAATTCTTATTTGTTTTATTTCGACTAGAATAAAAGCAGTTTAAAATTTTTTAGGAACTATTTTAAGGTCAAATTTATTAGCCTGTTTAAGCTAATGTACATATTTTTTCAATAGTCTACAGAACAAACCACCATTAATAACTTGTCTAATGCCCTTAACCTGCCTAATTAACCAAGTTAAGCCTTAAAAATGTCTAGTAAATTATTATTTACTGTCATAATGGCAAAGATAAAATAAATCAGTTATTAGAAATGAGTTATTTGAACTATTATGTTTAGAAATGTATTAAAAAAAAATCTCTCCGTTAAACCGAATTTGGGGGAAAAACCTCAACTGCATATTATACATATATATATTCACAAATAAGAGAAATTCAGCTCCAAAATAATGTGTTCCATGAAGATTGAACAGATAATACAAAATTGAATTCATTAATTTTTTTTATAAATATAAGCCCTCTCTCTTGGACCAGGGGGTATTCCAGACAGCAGGTTATGTGTCATACCTGGTTAAGTTTAAGAATGAGTGGAGGATAACCAAAAACGGAGGTAACTTTTGGGGTATGTTAAGTAGCTATAGCAACTTCCTCCTTAAAGATAACCTGCTCTGGAGGAGGTTATGTTCAAGAGTTTGTCTGTTTCAGAGAGTTTACTGAGCATTGCAAGCTCTTTTGTTGAGAACTTTGATGGACGTAGAAGCACAGATATACACGTTTTTTTCATCCTGAGAGGGTTATAAGTGCTTTTTTTCATACCCAAATCAATATTTGGATTAGCGTTGTTTTTCAAAAGAATCATTAATGTATTACCAGTTTACACGATTGCTTACACTAAAATGAAACTTTTTTCCCTCAACTAGCAAAACCTTGCACTCAAGGTGCAAAACACAAGGCTAGATCTGCACAACTGTAAGCACATAGTCAGCTTCACATGTTTTTGCAAAACATTACACACAGTGATTTGCAGATCACTAAACACACTTGGATGCTTTTGACAGATAATTTTCATAACGGAGTTTCCTTGCAATTTTAAAGCAAAGGCCTTCAAATGAACACACACATGAATCATAGGTTAAACACAGCCATCAGGTGTGCGCACACAGCTGCAAAACTGTAGACACACCAATCAGCTAACGACAGTTTACACACAGTATGTTCATGTACTTTATAGCAATATCTCTGAAACAAATCAAACCCAGATCAGTATTAGTCAGTTAGAAATTATCCAAGCATTTAAGATTGAGATCAGCAGTGTGTAATTGAAGCTAACGGATTTATCTTGAATGAAGCGTGTGTGTTCCATACGGTGTTAAATTTGTTTTGTTATATTGTTGTAAATATTTAAATGAAGTGTTTCATTTTGCAAAGGAAACTGATGTGTTCTGCTGTTTGTGTGTATGGATGTGTAAATTGTGTGTAGTGTTTTGACAAAATGAGCCTTAATTACAAAATTGAGCTTAAGCAATCAGGAAAAAACTAACAAACCTTTTGAAATCAAACGTGACAAACCGCGAGGCTTGCCTCAGAAAACATTCATTGCAGCTCTGTTTTTGTCTCAGGGCATTTTAGGCTACTGTAGCCAACAATGTGGCAATAGCATGTAGAACCATCTGTACAGTATGCGCATCACTGAACTGTTTTATACACTTTTGTACAGTTCCTTAACTATTCTATTACCCACTGCATATGATTACACAGATGATTCAGAGCGCGGCAATAGTGTAGTGGTTAGTGTGCCATTAAAAAACAACGCTGCTCAACGTTTTTTTTTCCTCTCTCTCTTTCTCTCTGCACCCTTCACTTTTTTCTGTAGCCTCAATATACTATAAGTGGCAGCTTTGTCTTTTCTAGGAAAATATATCCACATTTTAAGATGTAGGCTAGTCTTTCATATGTATACATTTATTCACAATGCACACACACTTGATACATTTTTTATATAATTTTTTTCAGGGTTTCCAAATGCTATTGCGTACATTAATATGCTTACTTCACGCGGCTGCCATTTTAAAACAATAGCGAGGCTGCGGTGGGAAGAAACCCGGAAGTATAGGATCAGCCCTGTAACCCTTGCAACAACATGTCAATCTTCTTCACATCAATCTTCTATTGCACATTATGAAAGACAACAAACAAACTTAAAATAATTTAAAAACAACAACAACCTGCTCATTTCTTACCTTTTCAGGCCAAAAGCAGCTAAATGTGAAGTTTACTCTGCTGAAAAATCCAGCTTAAACCATCCTAGGCTGGTTGGCTGGTTTTAGCTGGTCGACCAGGCTGGTTTTAGAGAGGTTTTGGCCACTTTCAGGCTGGTTTCCAGCCTGGTCTTAGCTGGTCAGGCTGGGAGATGACCAGCTAAAACCAGCCTGTCCAGCCTAGCCAAGCTGGGAGTCCAGCCAAAACCAGCTATATCCAGCTTAAACCAGGCTGGTAAAGCTGGTTTTAGCTGGATTTGGCTGGTCATTTTCCAGCCTGACCAGCTAAGACCAGGCTGGAAATGGCTGGAAACCAGCCTGGAAATGGCCAAAACCCCTCTAAAACCAGGCTGGTCAACCAGCTAAAACCAGCCAACCAGCCTAGGCTGGTTTAAGCTGGATTTTTCAGCAGGGATTTATAAACTAATTTGGAGAAGATCATGTGCTTATGATTGCTTGGGGCTGGACCTTCGTTTTGAAGAATCCCCCCTTACACCCCTACTCCTCCTCCTTTCCTAGATGAGTGGCACGGTGGCACGGTGGCCCAGTGGTTAGCACTGTTGTCTCACAGCACTGTAGTGTATTTAAACTGTGTTTATACTTCATTGTACTGCAATTTTGCAATTGTACTTAATTTTACTGCATTTATACTGCAGTTCTTTTTTGTAAGGGAGCTTGATGTCATCAGTAATTCTATGAATAATTCTTCTCACCTCTCCTCTTGCTCCTCGTTGTCCTCTTCCTCTAACTTCACCTCCTTGTCGTCCTCTTCCTCTAACTTCACCTCCTTGTCGTCCTCTCCCTCTCACTTCTTCACCTCCACCACGTCTTCTTCCTCGGCGTCCTCTAATTCTCACTCTTCCTGCTCCCTCCATTGTTCTCCACGGACAGCTTCCAGGTGGCTTAGTGCTTGGGCTGATTGCAAAGTAAACTAATTATCTGAAACAGTTTTCACATGTGACAGTGTGCCAGACAGTTGGCAAAAGTGTGTAAATCAAATTGCTATAATTTTATCTAGGAGTGTGTTGATCATTTGGAAATTCAGTGTAAAGCAGTGAGTTGTGTTTACAGTTCCGCAAAAAGGGTGCTGTGCAGTTTACTTACAATTTTGCAAAGTGTGTTACAAAATTGGGTCAAAGCCTAACCCTAACTGAGTGCAAAGCAGTGTTTGTGCTTTTAATTTTGCAAACTCGGTGAGTGATTTTGCTATAATAATTAATCGTTTTATAAATTTTGCTATAAGAATCTCGGTTAGGGTTTAAGTATTTAGAAAAAAACTGTATGACAGTGTCTTACCACCACCTACTGGCGGTTTCAGGTAATACATGGATAACTTCATTTTTACTATAGTTGCATATTTTTCTTTTTAATATTTTATTTGAAACATTATTCATAAAAAATAAATAATAATTCATAAAGGTTAAGAATTCACTAAGAAGTTTTTAATTTAAAATGCAAATATTGTGCCTAAATGGGAAGATGTAACGTTACAATACAGAGACAAAAATATTGTAATACTGTAAACAATTATTTTCAAATTACAGAAACTGGTAATATATGTAGTATTAGATTTTAGAAGTAATTTGCAAATGAGCACAGGATAGCAATAAATAACTGGCTGTAAGAAACTGTCAGTCATCCAAAATAGTGATTACGAGACACAACAGCTCTTACAATGTTTTTGTATGTTTTTCTACTGTTGTTACTAATGTTATTTCATTGAGAAAAAAACATACCTTTTAGATTAAATTTCACAAGTCCAGTTACATACAACCATTACAAGTTTAATAAAATTAAAAAGATAATGGATCGCCAAATACTACACAAAAATCGTTTAAAACTAGTATCCTAACTTCAAGAGACCAGACAAAATTCCTGCTACAATGTATTTGTCTGTCCACACCAGAAGCACCCTGACATGACAGGAACATTTTAATGGTTGAAATGTAACAAAATTTCGGATCTCTGAAACAAGTGTGTAACACTCAAGTTTAGCACACTTGCGTTTATTAATCATTATTCATTAAGTAGCCTACTTAAAATTACCTGTTTGTCCAGTTTTTATTTTGTCTCCTGCTTCTGCCTTTTGTTATTTGTAAAGTAAATTACTCTGAAAACTATATAAATAATGAATACTATAATTTATAAAGAAGATATATATATATATATATATATATATATATATATATATATATATATATATATATATATATATATATATATATATATGTATATGTATGTGTGTGTGTGTGTGTGTGTGTGTGTGTGTGTGTGTGTGTGTGTGTGTTATACTACTACTACTTCTAATAATAATTATAATAGAAAGCAAAACGCAGAAAAAAATGTGCATGTTTGTGCAAAAATAAATAGGCCTAATTGCAAAAATAAATTAATTAATAATTGGCCAAAATGTGTATATCAGCTGTGTGAGCACATTAAGAGCCAGTCAGTCTAGCGCGGGCCTGCATTAGAAGTTTGTTGTGTTTTAAAAAGTCTCTACGTCATACCAAATGGAACTGTGGAACTCTGACATCATCGGTGACAGTAAAAAGCTTTTGACGTAGCAGAAACTCTCATTAGCTTCTTTGGATGTCTAGTAGTTCAGTACTTTCTGCGATTCAACAGTACAGTGATAAAATGGCATTTTCAAAACTGATTAACCGTCTGAAGAAAGCGTTTGGTGTTAAGTGTGCGAACGAACAACCGTGTGAGCCACTCGAACCCACCGGCAGCACGACAGAGAATCACCGTCATCTGATGACCGATGACCCGGCCGTCGCTGCAGGAAAACAGGCAGGGAGACAGAAAAAGAGGAAACTCAAATTGTCTCCCATCTTCTTCACCTGTTTCTCCAGAAGAAGAGCTACTGTTGTTGGTAAAATAGATTTATGAGCACTTTTAATTACTAAAGCATGTTAAACACACCAAACACATCACATAAGTGTTTAAAGATCAGAAATGAACATTAACTGGAAGACATTTTAGAAAGAGTTTCTTAAAGCCACAGTTCACATAAACAAGACAATTCTGTCATAATTTACTCCTTAAACCTGTTTGAGGTGCTTTCAGCCATTGACTTCCACAGTATTTTGTGTACAATGAAGGTTAATGGCTGCTGATTTCAGGAATTTTCTTCAGAATTTGTAGTTTTGTGTAAAAAACAGAAAAAATAAGAATTATTTGTATTAGGATTTTTTATTTCAGTGAGCTTTGCCTTTAGATATATAGTTTACTTGTTTGCTAATTCAATGCAGAAAACCCATGAAGATCATCAATAAAAACACATTGAGTAATGTTTCTGCAAATGAACTGTTCAAATATCTTGTCAAAAAGAGTTGTAGAGTCATATTAATGATGTTCCTTCCTCTCTTTAGATCAGCTATGTGTGCAGGAGATCCACGAACTTCACGCAGAGCCCATCAGTAGCTCTAAATTCTTCTGCACTGCTGTGAGCAACCTGGAGCTGGAAGTTCTCCAACCTCCAGCTCTTGATGCTCCAGCAGACGAAGATTTGGACTCTAAACCTGAAGTGAACAGCTTTGACTCTGCAGTGGTCATTGAGAACGACTCTGCAGAGCTTCACTTCCCAGCAGACAACGAATCCTCCCTCAGTGAGGACAGCCTGGAGCAAGAGCTTGATAGTCCTCCAAGTTCACCATCCGATGAGGACAATGAACTTCCAGTGAGCCAGCAGCTCATAACAGATGACATCTGTGACTCTGCCCTGGATGAAAACTCGAACCCTTTACCGGATCAGGTCTCACAAGAGGACTCTGCTGTGAAGTCTACAGCAGATGATGGGACCTGCTTGGACAATAGTAAGTTTATTGCTGGAGTTCAGAACATTTGTTTAGGCTCATCAAACTTTGTAAAATTATACAGTTGAAGTCAAAATTATTCGCCCTCCTGTGATTTTTTATTAATATTTTTTAAAATATTTTCCAAATGATGCAGAGCAATAAAGTTTAAGTATTCAGAACTTTAAGCTGAACACTGGTATCTTGAAAATATCCAGTAAATATGATGTACTGTCATCACGACAAAGATAAAAGACATCAGTTATTAGAAATGAGTTATTAAAACTATCATGTTCTGAAATCTGACAATAATTCTGACTTCAACTGTTTGTGTTTTTATTTGGTTTATAATTTAATGACATTTTCTTCATTTTTAACAGATGACATCAGCTGCCGCTACAAACTCGGAAAGCAGCTTGGTGAAGGAGGTTTCGGCTCCGTGTATGAGGGGATTCGCATACAGGATGGTCTGCAGGTATTCATTTTTGTAGACTCAAATCCTCTGATGAAGTTCCCTGTTTAAAGAACATCATCAGAGCTTTCATTGTTTGGACATTTCTGCTGACGAATGAATCCTCTGTTCAGGATTTATGACTGAATGAAATGATCTCCGTGCACATGTTAATTGTTGGCTTGTTCCTTTAAACAGGTGGCAGTTAAATTTGTCCAGAAGACCCCAAATATGCAAGATGTCAGCTCTGTGAGTAGACTACACTTTCTGTTCGCTGTGTTCAGTTTATAAAGTCTTATATTTATTATAGACCACAGGCTGTGGTCAGAAACCCTTGTTTGAAAACCAACATTATTATTTTGTTTTCAGTCATGTGACCAGCCACTTCCTCTAGAGATCACCTTGGCAAACATGGCCAGCGGTGGCTCCAGGTGTGCGAACATTATTCAGCTTCTGGACTGGCAGGTCTTTAAAAACCATTATGTCATGGTGATGGAGCGGCCTAGTCCAAGCATGGACCTGGAGGCATTCCTTGAAGTCAGCGGAGGAGTCCTCAGTGAGAAAACAGCACATACCATCATGAGGCAAGCTGTTTATGCGGCCAACGTGTGCTGTTACCGCGGGGTGTTCCACCGGGACATTAAGCTTCAAAACCTGCTGGTGAACCCCGACACACTGGAAGTCAAGCTGATCGACTTCGGGTGTGGAGACTTCATGATGGAATCAGCCTACAGTCTCTTCTCTGGTAGGTGTTTTGAATAGTGTGGTCAAAAGTATCGGTACCAATCGATTCTGACATTTAACAAGTCAATTTGAGCGCTGTTAAACACCACTGATTGGCCATTGGTGTTCACATGCTCAGCAAATATGACTGTGATGAGTGTCAGTATCGATTGGTAGTTGATACTTTTGACAACACTAGTTATGAATGTGCATAAGCATTATTAATATACGTATTGAAAGCTGGTTAATTAGCACAGCTGAAGCCCATCTGGTATATATATTCAACATGATGCTAAACTAAACGTCTCTCCTCCAGGCACAGAAGCGTACATCCCGCCAGAGTTTTATGAAAAAGGATGCTACCGGGCCAAACCAGCGACGGTCTATTCTCTTGGGGTTCTTCTGTTCACAATGCTCCATGGAGAATTCCCATCAGCGTATGACCTGTACTACCTCCAACATGACTGGTCCAAATTTACCCTCTCTCAAGGTGAGATGTTCATCAAAGAACAATTAAGTGAAACAGCTTAATAATAATAATAACAATAACCTCACCTCTCCAATTCTTCTTCACAGAATGCTGTGATATGATGAGGGCTTGTCTGCATGAGAATCCAGAGTGCAGAATTCCTCTAGAAGAGATGCCTTACCACGACTGGTCCATGCTGGAGTTCTGAGTCACATTAGCAGAATGTTTTGTATATTTGATTTTTGTACATGTCTGTAATAAAGATATATTTTATTGAACTCACTTGTGTTGTGGCTTATATTGTGATCTAGCCCCACTGTTGTCAGATTGTGTGGATTTAAAATGGTTTTGTTTGGGGTGACAAAAATTTGGCATGAGGTTTGAACAGCATCCAGTCCTTTCCAACACACACTGCAGTTGACACTGGCGTCATTACGGCGCACTTTTAGAAATACACTTTTTCAGAATGCTGTACAGCGCTGACCCAAAACCTAAACATATCAGTCACTGCGACATCAGCAAATCATCCATAAATATTCCAATGGTTTATTGTGAAATTAGAGCTGTTCAGAAAAATGTATTAAAATACAAACGTCGTAACATGAGAATGTGAGACTCAATACAAAACATCAGCATTTTCACAATAAGAGCACCCAGTTTTATTAAGGTCTTTGAGTGTTTGTTGCCATCATGACAATCCTAAACAAAATATTCAGTGATATTCCTTCAAATCAATACTGATAGTGTAGTTTGCGCAGACACACTGAGGTTTATCCAGTGTACAGAAGTCTGAATCATCCACATTATTTCATACGCTTCCAGAAACACGTTTACTACACGAATGTCCAGCGTTTGCTACAACTGTTCAACTCTTTAGATGATTCCTTTCTTACAACATCTCCAACTATGACAGCTTCTCATTACTCACCATTTCTTAATCTTACTAAATACTTGACTTGATGTCACTCTGTGGACTCTGGGGTCATGTGCAGCATGAGCAGGTCGGCCCCCCGGCGGACCACCACATTTAAGCTTTCGCTGGTCCTCACAGCATTATATATCTCCTCCGACGTGTTCACCTTTACCCCATTGATCTCAATAATAACATCTCCTGGCTTCATTCCGGCTCTGCAAAACAGAAAACAGGAAATGACATCATCAATAGGATGCCTTAATCAACAGCTGATAACATCATGTTCAGAGAGCAGCACACCTGTTGGCTGGAGATCCTACAATCACACGGTGGATGAGAACTCCATGAGAAACATCAGGGAAGGACGGGTCTCTCATCCTTAGCTCTTCGATTATACTGAGGAGGGGAAAAAGAGAATTTAAAGATAATAAAAGACTCACTTCAGTGCAAACACAGGAATGTGTGCACAGGGAAATACGCAAAAATGTAATCCATGTAACAGTGTGCACAAACACACGTGAGCTAATACGATTGATTATTAACCAGTGTCTGCACATTTTATGACCAAAACTTATGAGCAATTTCTTTTTAGTCAGGCCTGTGGATATCTTTCAATATCCATAACACACATTTAATCTGATTCATTACAGCATGTACTGATAAATTAATTCAATGCATTGCAAATTAACAGCATTTCTTTTGTCACACTCTATGCCAGGGGTGGCCAACCCTGTTCCTGGAGATCTACCTTCTTGCAGATTTCAGTTGCTACCCATATCAAACACACCTGAACAAATTAATTAGGACCTGAACACCACGTGATAATTACAGGCAGGTGTGTTTGATATGGGTTGCAACTGAACTCTGCAGGAAGGTAGATCTCCAGGAACAGTGTTGGCCACTCCTGCTCTATGCAAATGAAGTAGTGTGAATGTTTTGTTGAGGTGTTTTTGGTTGAAGCGAATGTAATATTGATTGTTATGCTGATATATCTACAGAGATGGGAAGTACAAATACTTTGTTACTGTACTTAAGTAGATTTTTCTAGTATCAGTACTTTACTCCACTACTTATTTCTTTGACTACTTTTTACTTCTTACATTTTTACACAAATATCTGTACTTTCTGCTCCTTACATTTTTTAATTCACGCACGTTACTTTTATTTTCATGTGTTTGGTGGCGCGATCAATATTATTTCGTGTCATTGCGCAATATGAACAGTTTTGATGCAGTCAGTCCATATTTCCTCATTGTGCACCTGTGTGCTGCACTGCGTGGCCTTTTCAAGGCTATTGCGCACTGTACATGGTTTAGTTTATGAAGATTACAATGAGAAAGGCTAGGATGACTACGCAGATGTGACAGAGGGAGACGTTAAATCTAACATGACTGATGCTGCCCTGTTTACACGATAATAAAACACATTTTGCTCGTTCAGATCACAGGTAGACAACCAATCTCTCTAAATTAACCGTTTGACTTTTATTTTAGGTACTTTATTATTAAAGACAAATTACTGACATTTGTGTTTTTTATACAGGGAAATTACAGTATTATTTATACAGTATTTTTCTCTGTTTTTTTAAATTATATTCAAAAGTTGGTAAAAATTACAAACATTATCTGTAAGTTAACGGCTTGACTGTTATTTTATGTACTATAAGTAATGACAAATTACAGCAATTTGTCTGTTTTGTACAATAAAATTGATGTATTATTTACAGTGTTTTTTCCTGTTTTTTAAGTACATTTAAAATTCTAAAGTAATAAATTGTAATTACTTGAATTAATTACTTTACTAAAAAAAAAAAAAAAAAAAGTCAAATGACTGGCAGCTACGGCTGCCAAACAAAAACCATAAAATTAAGGTAAAATTTCTTTGTTGAAAAAAAGTTCAAAAAGTAATAAATCTACAGATATTTGTATTAAAATGTTTACAGAGAAACACTGTTATTTTACAGACTTTTTCTAAATTATTACGAACAAATCCATCTAATAAAGTAACACACTAAGAGTGCTCATATACACCTGTTTCAGATTCTGCTGATTGCACACACATAGTCGGAGGATCGTTATGAACTGATTACATGCACTTTAAAAGCAGCACAGAACTAAGCACCAATTGCTTAGTCTTGTTATACTGCTACTGTGAACATTATGATGCGTTTCTCTTCTTTTGCCTTGCTTTGTTTGTAAGTTGTTTATGTTGTTTGCTGCTAGGACTGATCATTTGCTTGTTAATTGACCATGACTCTGGATTCACTGCATACATCTGTTTGCAGTTTGCCCCTGTGTAGACTTGTTTGCCTGACCATCTCTGTGTAATAAACCTGCATTTGAATCTGCACCTCTTTGTCAACGTCCCCTTAACGTTACAGTTCCATTTCATGTAAGATTTGGAACTGAATCATTTCATACAACTTAAACCTCTATATGTTTTAAAGTAATACTATTCAATAATGTTATAGTTGTGAGAATTTTAATCAGTTGTATCTCACTTGATGTTTTTTCCAAACTTTTTTGATCCAAAATAAAACTGTTAAATTACGACCAAAAGCATGTCTTGGCATTTTATTAAAGGCGTTTAATTGTAAAAAAATAGCGTTGTTTTCTCTTGAACTTTTAGTGCAGTCACTTTATTGATAGTGTTCGATCATAATAATCTAGGAAAAGTCTGTAAAATAACAGTGTTTCTCTGTAAAACTCTTATTGTGTTACTTTATTAAATAGATTTGATAGTAATAATCTAGGAAAAGTCTGTAAAATAACTGTTTTTCTGTAAAAATTTTAATGACAATATCTGTAGATTTATTATTTTTTGCACTTTATTTAAACAAAGAAATTTTACTGTAATTTTATGGTTTTTGTTTGGCAGTCGTAGCTGCCAGTCATTTGACCTTTTTTTATGATTTTTTCTTACAGTGTAGATCATTGAAATGGCAGAAAGTATGTCCACGGTTTAATTACTCTTGCTAATAACATATAGTGAAAACATCCCAAAAGCATTTTTCCAATAAAACATTTGTTTTTAAGTTGTTTCTTTCTGTCACTGCAACACAGAAAGGCCTTTGTCCCGCCCTTACATTTCAGGTAAAACTAAACAAGGTCGACTGTGATTGGTCACTTCTCATATCATTTAAATCACTGCTTCGGAATCACGGTAGATTGTGCGGGTATTTTTGCATTAAATTGTCACAAAAGTTCACAAACATTTTTATTTTTCGGCGTGAAAATTGCATACAAATTCTCCTTGATAAATTAAGCACTTTTCAACAGAACAAGCCAATTTTCCAGGTATTCCAGCACTTGAATTTCTAAGAGCCAAATCTAGTGGTAAATAACAAAAATCTGTAGATTCCATAATGTATGAATTTTGCTCTCCTGTAAAATTGTAATAAAAGTGTTTGGCACCTGGGGGTCAAAGTCAACATCATCACTCCAATGTAACACCTTTTCCATCCCGATTCTCCAAACCAAGACTCTGAAAAAAAACACAATAACCATCTGTCAGTGAAAAAAAATGCTGTCACAGACAAAAGCAAGCAGCTGTGAGGTCATTCTTACTCTGTTTGTCTGCAGATCGGTCTAGGAAGAGACGGACTCTGTCTGAGGGAATAGCGAAGGAAATCCCTGCTGTCACTTTCATGGTATTAATGCCGATGACCTCACCATCCTGAAGAGTACAAACATGACACATCAGTTTATTACATAAGGCTAGAGTATGGCCAGTACAATACAATATTGATGAACATTTGAAAACAATTCACGTTCTTAATATGACAGTCATGAAGCTCTGTCTTGCTCTGAAGGTCCAGCAATCTGTAGTCAACTACTAAATGTGCACTAATGACTTTCTCCTTCACCTTATTGTACAAGGAGGGTACCACCATAGCTGTGAGATACGTTCTACTTGGGATTTCGTAGTGTGGTTCTAGCACACTAATTAAATACTCCTACCCTAATACTTCTACTATTACGCCTACAATTGCCTTTGCTTGTGTTGAGTTACTTGGAATTTTTATTCCAAATGAAGACAGGAGAGTAGTTTGTGTTACACTTGTCGGTTTAACAGATAAAGCAATGATTTTGTGGACATCAGTAATCTAACTATTTGCCTTAATCTGATTACAACAACAATATGATTAAGGTGTTTACATGAGTTGCTTTTTGAATGTTCCTTTCATGATCCCGTTTTACATGTTAAAGCACATAATACAATTAACGTCATTGTGTCACCACGCTATCCACGTTTCCTCCCGAGTGTCATGTAATTTCGGGGAGTTTTATTCTTAATTTGTCGACTTTAACTGCAGTTTGGCACTGTTATTTTCATTCAAGAACATTTCATGCGTGCCCCTCATGACAAACGACATATTGGATCCAAGGAACTGCTAGAAGAGTGTAGTTTTAATGGCCTACTTCGCCATCTGAATAACAAGGAACACTGATTGCTTACTTACCAAATCCGTAGAGACAGGACAATCAACGCGAACTGGATTTGTGATTTTTTTTTTATAAGAAGACGAGTGGCAAATCTGGATTTCACCATTTATAATACAAAAATCTCTCGGGTAAAAATGTTCCTTACAAACATTTTTGTTGCGTGTTAGAAGACCACTGTAGTAAAACCTTTGTTGTGGCACGTTTATAAACAACACTGACGACCCATGTCTCCGAACAATTCTTCTTCTTCCACTTGTTTTATTTACGGTTAGCAACACAACGTGGCGTCTCTCTGAATACTGTAACAGGTAGTTTTTGAAGCTATCATGCATATAAATAAAGTTGCACCTCATTCACAATAGAGCGCGCTGATTGGTTCGTCTTTCTCTTGAAATAATGATGAAAGCTCAAAGACGTCACATTGTACCCGCTGGTACAGACAGCCAGTCTCCATGCTGGAATTTACACAAGGAGCTCATGGCCTTGACGTAGCTTCAAAATTTCTTTTCAAACTGGAAGAACGAATTTGTTTGAAATAACGCAAAAACAACCAATTTTCTCTTTTATTGTTAAATATGTGTCCTAAGAGTGTTTTTAGCAGCGTGGAACATATATAAGACTATTGACATCTCAAAAATGTGTTTTGGTGTTTCGTGACCCTTTAAACCAAAAGGCAGAAGCAGTCAGTTGAGCAAATGTCAGCGACTCACCAGGTTTATGAGAGGCCCTCCTGAATTTCCAAACTGTAAAGCAGAATTGTGATTGAGTGATGGAATGCAATTCATTAAATGATGACATACATTTTTTTGCATGCAACACCACCCAGTTTCCAGTGCTCTTACATCTATGGTAGCGTCCGTATGGATGTAGTCCATGTTGGAGTTGGAGAGACCCAGTTCTTTACTGCCTCTCTGAGCAGAGCTGATGATTCCAGATGTGATGGTGTTTTTAAGAGAAAAGGGGCTCCCCATGGCAACCACAAATTCACCTTGACGCACATCAGATGACTTGCCAAGACGCAACGTTGGTAAAGGATTCTGGGACAAGACAGAGAACACAATGACACTATGTCAGACTATATGGCCATGTACTAGAACTGTGGTAAAAGAAAACTGTGAAAAATCAATAGCAAAAATGGCCTTCCAAACATAAAAGCCTCCTCTGTTACTGTTGGTTTACCTAAAATTGTTGACAATAATTATTCTTTAGTTGCTGTAATATTACTGCATTTAAAAATCTGAGGATACAAAACCAAATGTCACTAAGGTTATCACAATTTCGAGTTTATTTCCATATTTGTATGCGGCCGTTACTCCTGAAATATTACAGTGTGTATGTAGCCTAAATACAGTATAATCAGATTAATGGGTTAACACCAGGGCTTGACATTAACACCCACCAACCGCAGGTAGACTTTAGCTGTGGCGGATTAGACAGCCACTCCCACTATCCACTTTGGCTGGTCGAAAATCTTTTTTAAATTGTATTTTTTTTAAAAGTAGGGTTCGACAATAAGGATGAACCTCTAGAAATGAGAAGCAGCCCGACTGACAAAAACAACTGTGTTCACGCAAGCAAAAGAAAGCAAATGAATACAGAATGTTATGTGATGCGCGCAATTTTTTAAAAGTGTGCACGATCCCATTTCCTTGCGTGAAGCAACCTTGACTGGAAACACAATGCTGCTATCGGTTCTGTTTGAAATAGACTTGACAAAAAGCGATACACATCCACCATTTTCAAGAGCTCGAGATTTTAAAAAAAGAAGGTATTTTATGTATGCAGCAGCAGTTGCAGCTTTAGCTTTAAACAATCTTTAAACAGATTATTAATGGGCCTAACGTTAACTGTGTGCGTTTGATCATCCTTTCATTATTGCACACGGTATGTTTTTCACCTGCTTTCTTTTTGTTAATATGGTTTAATTATCATTCTTTTCAGTAACATTCATTTAATAGATTAAATTTAATGTATAGTTAACTGCTGATCTGAGACCTTGGTCTCGGAGCAAGGACAAACTACTTTTCATAGTTTTAGACAGGCTACATGACAATAATTGTTATTTAAGTTTTATTTAATAAAAAGTGTATGCATATTGTAACATATATTTTGCTAGTTTTTGAAATTTTAAAATTATTTAACATTTTTGTCTGAGAAATATTTATTAATTTATTTATTTATTTATTTATTTATTTATTTATTTATTTATTTATTTATTTATTTATTTATCTATTTTCCAGTGTGGCCAGAGAAAAAATTGATACAACCTTCATGTTGAGCCCTGAAATAATTACAAAGCAACACCATGAAACCACTACCACTCATGCTCATTGAGCAAAGTCATACACAACACATCTAAATCAAGTAATATAAATATATTTTCCCAACAACAAAAGTGAAAATGGCGAGTGGCTAGTAAAGTTGAAAAACTACTAGCCATATAGGCTGGTGATCAAAAAAGTTAATGTAGAGCCATTAAAAAAAACATTAAAATCATATTGACCTCACACTTTTAATGTACTAACAGTGACACAATTTTGATTCTATAGGTTTAATTCTTAAATGAACAAAATTCAAAAAGAAATTACTCATTTGATAAAGACCTTTTACTAAAAATGTAAATTAATAAAATAAAATAAGTCCTTGCTCTTACCATAAAAAACTATGACTCAATAAAAATAATGATGCACCGATACCATCTTTTTGGAACTGATTCGATTTCGATCCCAAAATTCTGAGTATCGACCAATACAGATCCGATCCTGATACTGTGCCATTTTTTTAAGCATAATACAGTTTCAATGGTGATGTGGTCCAGCTTATGTTTCCTTTTTTAATAGTAACTCTGCAACAGGCTACCACTATTGACCCTAATCAAAACACAAACTGGTCTGTTAAATAAACTATTGATATAAATAAAATTACAGTCAAATATTCACAGTTTCAGAGTAATCTATATGAGGCTAAATAATTTTCTGTTAATGAAAATCAATATTGTGCCTGTCAGTTTCACTTTTATTAATTTAATCAACAACTTTGACCACAATGAGCCAGGCTTACAAACTATTCTAAAAGTATTCCCCTCGAAAGAATAAACTCAGTCGGAAGGATGAGAAAACAGAAACTTTTAATGTTACAGAATAATTTTACAGAGCGGCACATATCACATCAGCCGGTGTGTGAATGAAGTGCTTGATGCATCACTGAGACAGCTTCCAATCTAAAACAGCAGTAAAAAGGGAAAAAAATCTAAGGATCTTTTAAGGATCTGTCCAATGTATTATTGAGCCTTTTCTAGTTTTAAATTTCAGGTAGGCCTACTTTGTGTGTGAAGAGCAGGTAATAACCCACTCAGTTCCAGTGTTGCGAATGCGATCTGCTGATCTAACAGCTACATGATTCAGAAAATGAAATGAACTCCTCGTTTCAGATCGAAATGAACCAATATAATATATATTATATTAGAATAAATTAATATAATGTAATATAATAAATTTATATTTATTTAAATTAACAGGAACAAATAGTGTTGGAGAAAGTTTTTCATGTTGTCATGAACGTGACACGCAGTTTGAATTGTAAATAAACGGAGAATGATTGACAGGCGCAGCGGAGGGAAGCGCAGAACTGAACATGAATTTAAGCATGTGAATATTGATCTGTACTTCACATTAAACTATAGAATGGCTTCAAAACATTTGGGATACAGTAGGCCTACAAGACAACTTTCTACTGTCTTATAAAAGGCTACCTTTCTGGCTTTTGTTTGCTTATAAATTACACAGAATATAGAGCACGTGCAAGATGGGATTTGCAGTAAAAATATGCAGTATTGAACCGATATCCAATCCAAGTATCAGGATCGATGCAGCCCTAATTAAAAAATTAAATATCCCCAAAAGATTACACATGTTAACAGTACAACCTCAAAGCTCCATCTGTACCTTAACATTGATTTTGATAAAGGCGATGTCTGCAACCTGGTCTACATCCTGAACTGTGGCGTTGTAAGTCTCACCATCGGTCAGTTTGACACGAACACCACGCTTGTTGACCACATGGGCATTTGTCACTATCAGGCCATCACTACTTACTATAAAGCCAGAGCCATTTGAGATGGGTCCCTCACGGCCAGAAAAGGGGTGTCTGAAAAGAAAGAGTGTAATATTAGTCACAATTCCCAAACACAACCGAAACTAAAACCATCTGGTCATCTTAAAATAGAAACAAGTGATCCAAAAAGTCTCTATAGAGAAAATCAACATAAAACACCCTGCTGAAAAAAACAATCCTGTTGTGCGCGCGCATGTAAAGGTAACTGGGTGAACAAGTCAAACAAAGCATATACACAAGAGAACATAAAAATATACAACAATTCAAAAAAATGAAGCGAGAATAATAAAGATTTAAATAAAACATATAATAGATAGATAGTACAATAATAATAATGATAGTAATAATGTCAGTGAAAATGACAACAGCATTATTAATAACAACAACAACTACTACAACTACCACTTATGATTACTTAACATTCAGAAATTAAACCGAATTAACAAAAAATATTGTAAATATATGTGTAGTGTTAAAACATTGTTGGGTTTTACAACCCTGCGAAATGTGAGAATGTTTTAACAATAGAAATTATAAAAAAGTAAAGAATTAGGTTAACTTGATTGATCTGCAAGTGCGCAGTGTTTAAAACTGTTGATTCATTTATAAAAGAGTCAACTCGCAGTGCTTCAAATGAATTGTCTTGATAACGAGTCTTTAGCCGTGCCGGCGTGACCAGGAAATGGAACTTAAGCCCCGCTCAGGGCCGGATTAACCAATGGGCCTTATAGGCACAGGCCCAGTGGCCCGAGTGCACTTGGGGCCCCTGCGAGGGGGGAGAAGAAAAAGACAATTTCGGAGTGTCTTTTTAGGCTAACTGCAAATAGCGCACCTAGTTGGAATAAGCTATTCACGCTTTATGCCCATCGATGCTTGATTGACAGAGACAACATGAGTAAAGAGCAGGGCCAGACGGAATCTGCGGACGTTTTTTGCTATTTCTGTGGAGAATTTTGGTAAAAATCTGCGGATTTCTGCAGAATTATTTTGGGAGTTTCCAGCGGAGTATCATAACTTACACCTTAATATATTAAATAAAAAGTAATAAATTACTGAATAAAAACTGAATAAATTCAGATTTACACATTTACTCAAGTAAATAAACAGAATTAATGATAGGCTAAAAATCTGAGAAAAATCTGTGGAATTCTGCGGGCGCAGATTCTGTGTGGGCCTAGAAGAGCTATGCAGCATCACAGCCTGAGTGGCGTACCTCGTAATGTGCACAGCAACATCTTTTGACGCGATTGATCATCAACCCGGTTCGAATCCACCATCTGCTGAACTTGTGCTACTTTTCTTCTCCCCATTACATATCAGATTAGAAATATATTTATTTTTAACAGGAAGGAAACATTTTTAATAAATAATGCAAATGTGATATAAAGTCAAGTGCCTCGTGGGTATTTAATAATGTTTAGCCTTAATAAAGGTGCCTCCTTCTCTGTAAAAACTATATTGCTCAGACAACTGTATTTCATCTGAGCAAAAAAATCACATATAACTATTATTATTATGTTTAAATTGTCTTTCTTTCTTTAACTAAACAGAATGCTGTAATTGGTCAAGCGCGGAAACGTCAGTTTTGAAATAACCCGCACTAAACTGAGCGGACTGTAGTGTAACGTTAGTATTAATCATGGATCAAAAATGAGTGGACAAGTGGATTTAGCAAACGCGAGAGAAAGAGGAGAGGAGGCATCTTTATTGAGGCACTTCCATACACACCTTCTTCAAACAGACCCATGATCAGGAGAATGAGGGTATAGAAGAAGACGTTTTGGTAACGTTAGATCAGTAAGCTAGCATTAACCAGGCGGAGGAGGCTAACGGCAGCGCAGCGCGGACTGGATTCACCGTGAGAGAAACAGATAGAAAAAGGAGAGAGAGAGGGAGAAAGAAAGGCCCCGAAGAGGAGAGAGACCGGAGAGGAGAAGAGGTATAGTGTGTGTGATTTTCTGATACTTTTAGGTTTATAATCAAGTTGATCTATGCTGTTTGCCAACTCTTCATCACGAGAAGAGTAGAGAGAATACAGGGAGAGGAAGAGAGAGACAGTAAATCATTAATAAGTGTGTGTATTATTAAAGACTCAGATTCATAGAACTGGATTAGAGAGGCATTGTGTGATATAAACAATATGCTCTATCAGTTTGTAAAAGCTCTACATTAAAAATACCCTTAAAAATTATATATATATATATAGTACTGTTTCAGTGAACTTGTACAAGTAGACTAAAAAAACATTCATTTTATTAGTATTTTTATTCAATGCTTTGAAAAATAAGTTAAATCTTTGTAAATACATATGTACTATAAATCATTTATTTAAATAGGTGGGCAACAAATTATAGATTCATTTTATTTAAAAAATATTATATTATTATTATTTTTTAAATTCAACTATAGGGGTACGGCCAGGTAGGGGGCCTTACAAGATAATGTGCCCAGGAGCTCCTGAGTTCTTAATCCAGGCCTGGCCCCGCCTATTTGTTGCACGCGCAATCCCGGGAAAATTTTTAAAAACCAGCCCCGCCCACAAACACAGTAGCAAAGAAAAAGAAGAAGGACACTGTAGCAGACGCCAGTTGAATCATGTCACGAAGACGCTGTGCTCTGAAGTGTGAGGGGAAAGTTAGTGTTATTTTCTCTACTCAAAGATGAAACAGTGAAGAGTCAGTGGTTGAGGTTTATTTTGGCAAAAATACCTCAACATTACAGCCCAGGCTTGTGCTGTGTTCCAGTCATTTTTCTGATGAGTGCTTTAGATCAGAAAAGTCTATTGACGTATGGGACTTTGTCAGAGCTCGAACTTTACAGTACACAGTTTATGGATCAGTTTCTTTCTCTATTTCACAAGTGTAAGTATGTGCAATTAAAATGGTTGCCTCTTTGTTTTCTCTACAAATTATGTATTTAATTGTTTTTTGCTACTTATAACCGCTTGTAGTGCATCTGGTTAACTCTTTATATTCTCATATCACGTCTAATGCCATGATGAAAATGCGACGCGTGCTGCTTTGTTTATGGATTTAAATGCGTTTGCATATAAATGCACAATCCACTGGCACTTGTCGTTGCTATGGCCATCATCAGTTTCCGGGATAAATAACAAAACGGGAGGGTGGCGGGAGATGGGTCTGAAATTACAGGAGACTCCCGGAAAAAAATTGTTGGCAGGTATACTCACACATACACTCTGCACTCTGACTACTTCAATATTGTTGATAAGCCATGGTGGCCATTTCTCTCTGTCTCACGCTGAACGCTGTTGACCAATCACAACAGAGTACAATAGGACCAATCAGCGCAGATTAGCATCGCGTTAGGGAGGGGTGTAGGAACAAATTAATTGCTAAATAATCATATGAGTCGCTGCCATGAATTGGTAAAAATAAATGCATATTCTAAAACAATGAAAGTGTTCTTTGACCTTGAATGCACATCAGCCTGTTGTTGGAGACCCCCCCCCCTCAAAAAAATGACCCTTTTTAATGTATAATAGGGGCTCTTTAAATCCATTCAGACAAACTCCGGGTCTGACAGAAGAACTTTTAGCTTAGCTTAGCATAGATCCTTGAACCAGATTAGACCATTAGCATCTCGCTCAAAAAATTCCAAAGAGTTTTTAAAGTAAAACTTGACTCTTGTGTAGTTAAAGTATGCACCAAGACTGATGGAAATGAATAGCTGCTATGTTCCAGCTTGACATGGCTAGTAACTATACCTATACGCCTCTCGGGAAGTATACATGGGCATTCTGTTTGAATGGGTAAATCAAATTCTTCAAAACTGCTTGCCAAGATTACGATTACATTACATACTATGAATAACCAATAAAATTAAACAGTAACTGTCCCTTTAGTTTCATTTATAAATGTCCGTATCACACAATATCTGCAGAAACTCACATTTAGTTCAAGCCCCTCCCCTGGAGAATTGTCATTCTATACTGATCGCTGATTGGCTCATGTACTAAAAGGTGGGCTTTATTTGCCATATATCAATCACTGATTGGCTCCTGTACTAGAAGGTGGGGCTTCATTTGCCATAATGACTGCTTCACTTTTCCCATTCAAAAGTATACGAGTGACACGTCATGTGTATTCTATAATCTTTGCTATACTCTCATTCTGGAGTAATAATCAAGGATTTTGGACTATTTGTTAGACCCAGAGATCAGCTGAACGGATTAAAATGATCAAACTCAACAGTTTAACTCTGAGTGACTTGAAAAATGAGCTTATTTGCCAAAAAGTCTTCCTTTAAATCAGTCATAATTAATATAAAACAAAAAAAAGTATATTGTTTCCTTTCATAACTTAAATTACAGTCAATGTAACTGCATAGAGACTCAAAATGTGTGTGTGTGTGTGTGTGTGTGTGTGTGTGTGTGTGTGTGTGTGTGTGTGTGTGTGTGTGTGTGTGTGTGTGTGTGTGTGTGTGTGTGTGTGTTTTTTTTGTATAATCAGTAAGGGGCCACTTCTCAAAATATCACAAGAACGCAAGCATGTTTGGAGTAAATGACGACAGAATTTTCACTTCTGGCCTTTTAATGATTCCTCTCTCTACAGCATATCTCCAAATTAATCAAAAATCAACCCTGAAACCTGTTTCCAAAAATCATCAGAAAATTTACAAGTACAAAAAGAACATTTTTGTGATTTTTTTTACTATTATTATTATTTATTATTAAATATATTGCAGGGATAGTAGTACCTGTGTAATATTTTGAAATGAATTTCTTCTACCTGATTTGGGCGTAAAAATGTATTGTTGACCAAATATCATCGATAAATGGGAAAGAAAAATATTATTTCCATTTCAAAATGCCTTTCGGGAAACATGTTGCACCAATGCGTAAAGCACTTTGAGTGTGCAGGAAAAGTGCTATATAAATGTAAGGAATTATTATTATTAATTATTATTTAATTATTTCTATGTGAAACACTTTCATGAGCCCATTTAGCCAATAAGACAAAAACATAGTTTTATTACAGTAAACTAACATTTATCCACACAAAATAAACCTGACTGTATTATTGTAGTAAAGCCGTGGTTAATTGTGTTAAATATGCCATTTCAGCCTGCAGAATGGCATTTCAAACTGTGGCCTAACAAAAATATAGAAAAGAAATATCGAGTTTCTGTAATATAAAACTAAATAATTCCTCTCCCTGTATAGTTCCTAAAGTTAACTAGACAGAAACAAATGTAAGTTAATTTTAATAGAATCACTCAAATAGCAATTAATCTGACTGATGTTAACGTTAAAGGTTTGATCAAGCTTTTAAGTAAAACAATAGATAGTTTAAAGTTACAGTACCGTTAATATAACATTAATATTTACATTACAGTTAACTTACATTAAGTTGCATCAATGTTAGCATTAGCATCAAATGCTAATTGGCGCTACTAGCCTGTGACATACAGTAATAAACGTTACATCTAATTACACTGACTTTAATATTCATTGGTTTAATTTGTAATTGTTTATTTTATTTATGTTATTTTTTCTTTTTAATTCGCATTTTTCACTTAGTGAAGGCGGGGACAGTTGACTAACGTTAGTAGCTCTAAATTAGTTGACTGGAATGCTGTGACGGTGTTAGCATGTAGCATGTTCACACATAAAATAAGTACAGTTCGCAATTAAAACCATTTCCTACCTTTTGTTGTAACTTAATAAAATCTACTGCAATTAATGTCAATAAAGATGTTTAATCCACAATAATTTGATCAGTATTCCTACCTGTTAGCGTTCACATCGGTTCGGTCCTTATTTAGGCTAGAGTGGGTTATTATTGTGAATGAATCTGTGGATTTAAATAAATTGTGAGAGTCGATTCATCCTTGACCTATTCATAAATACAACAGTTGCTTTGTTGCTGAATAAATGTCTTATTCACTTAAGACAGTGTCCTACCACCACCTACTGGCGGCTTCAGGTAATACATGGATAACTTCATTGTGTTGCATATTTTTCTTTTTAATTTATTATTTGAAGCATTATTCATTTAAAAAGAATTTACAAGAATAACGAATTTATATATTCATAATATATAAAAAATAACATAAATTATAATAATAATACTGTTAAAAATGATAAATAATTGATAATGAAAATATAAAATAACTGAAATGTGCTACTCAAAATAAATGAATCACACACACACACACACACACACACACACACACACACACACACACACACACACACACACACACACACACACACACAAACACACACACACACACACACACACACACACACACACACACACACACACACACACACCATAAACATGGTAATAATTGTAATAAAAAGCAAAACGCAGAAAAAGTTGTGCATGACAGAAAAAATACATAGGCCTAAGTGCAAAAATAAATAAATGAATAATTGGAAAAACTGTGTATATAAGCAGGTGGCTGTGTGAGCACATTAAGGCGAATGAGCCAGTCAGTCTAGCGCGGGCCTGCATTAGAAGTTTGTTGTGTTTTAAAAAGTCTCTACGTCATACCAAATGGAATTGTGGAACTCTGACATCATCGGTGACAGTAAAAAGCTTTTGACGTAGCAGAAACTCTCATTAGCTTCTTTGGATGTCTAGTAGTTCAGTACTTTCTGCGATTCAACAGTACAGTGATAAAATGGCATTTTCAAAACTGATTAACCGTCTGAAGAAAGCGTTTGGTGTTAAGTGTGCGAACGAACAACCGTGTGAGCCACTCGAACCCACCGGCAGCACGACAGAGAATCACCGTCATCTGATGACCGATGACCCGGCCGTCGCTGCAGGAAAACAGGCAGGGAGACAGAAAAAGAGGAAACTCAAATTGTCTCCCATCTTCTTCACCTGTTTCTCCAGAAGAAGAGCTACTGTTGTTGGTAAAATAGATTTATGAGCACTTTTAATTACTAAAGCATACTGTTAAACACACCAAACACATCACATAAGTGTTTAAAGATCAGAAATGAACATTAAATGGAAGATATTTTAGAAAGAGTTTCTTAAAGCCACAGTTCACATAAACAAGACAATTCTGTCATAATTTACTCCTTAAACCTGTTTGAGGTGCTTTCAGCCATTGACTTCCACAGTATTTTGTGTTCCTACAACGAAGGTTAATGGCTGCTGATTTCAGGAATTTTCTTCAGAATTTGTAGTTTTGTGTAAAAAACAGAAAAAATAAGAATTACTTGTATTAGGATTTTTTATTTCAGTGAGCTTTGCCTTTAGATGTATAGTTTACTTGTTTGCTAATTCAATGCAGAAAACCCATGAAGATCATCAATAAAAACACATTGAGTAATGTTTCTGCAAATGAACTGTTCAAATATCTTGTCAAAAAGAGTTGTAGAGTCATATTAATGATGTTCCTTCCTCTCTTTAGATCAGCTATGTGTGCAGGAGATCCACAAACTTCACGCAGAGCCCATCAGTAGCTCTAAATTCTTCTGCACTGCTGTGAGCAACCTGGAGCTGGAAGTTCTCCAACCTCCAGCTCTTGATGCTCCAGCAGACGAAGATTTGGACTCTAAACCGGAAGTGAAAAGCTTTGACTCTGCAGTGGTCATTGAGAACGACTCTGCAGAGCTTCACTTCCCAGCAGACAACGAATCCTCCCTCAGTGAGGACAGCCTGGAGCAAGAGCTTGATAGTCCTCCAAGTTCACCATCCGATGAGGACAATGAACTTCCAGTGAGCCAGCAGCTCATAACAGATGACATCTGTGACTCTGCCCTGGATGAAAACTCGAACCCTTTACCGGATCAGGTCTCGCAAGAGGACTCTGCTGTGAAGTCTACAGCAGATGATGGGACCTGCTTGGACAATAGTAAGTTTATTGCTGGAGTTCAGAACATTTGTTTAGGCTCATCAAACTTTGTAAAATTATACAGTTGAAGTCAAAATTATTCGCCCTCCTGTGATTTTTTATTAATATTTTTTTAAATATTTCCCAAATGATGCAGAGCAATAAAGTTTAAGTATTCAGAACTTTAAGCTGAACACTGGTATCTTGAAAATATCCAGTAAATATGATGTACTGTCATCACGACAAAGATAAAAGACATCAGTTATTAGAAATGAGTTATTAAAACTATCATGTTCTGAAATCTGACAATAATTCTGACTTCAACTGTTTGTGTTTTTATTTGGTTTATAATTTAATGACATTTTCTTCATTTTTAACAGATGACATCAGCTGCCGCTACAAACTCGGAAAGCAGCTTGGTGAAGGAGGTTTCGGCTCCGTGTATGAGGGGATTCGCATACAGGATGGTCTGCAGGTATTCATTTTTGTAGACTCAAATCCTCTGATGAAGTTCCCTGTTTAAAGAACATCATCAGAGCTTTCATTGTTTGGACATTTCTGCTGACGAATGAATCCTCTGTTCAGGATTTATGACTGAATGAAATGATCTCCGTGCACATGTTAATTGTTCGCTTGTTCCTTTAAACAGGTGGCAGTTAAATTTGTCCAGAAGGCCCCAAATATGCAAGATGTCAGCTCTGTGAGTAGACTACACTTTCTGTTCGCTGTGTTCAGTTTATAAAGTCTTATATTTATTATAGACCACAGGCTGTGGTCAGAAACCCTTGTTTGAAAACCAACATTATTATTTTGTTTTCAGTCATGTGACCAGCCACTTCCTCTAGAGATCACCTTGGCAAACATGGCCAGCGATGGCTCCAGGTGTCCGAATATTATTCAGCTTCTGGACTGGCAGGTCTTTAAAAACCATTATGTCATGGTGATGGAGCGGCCTAGCCCAAGCATGGACCTGGAGGCATTCCTTGAAGTCAGCGGAGGAGTCCTCAGTGAGAAAACAGCACATACCATCATGAGGCAAGCTGTTTATGCGGCCAACGTGTGCTGTTACCGCGGGGTGTTCCACCGGGACATTAAGCTTCAAAACCTGCTGGTGAACCCCGACACACTGGAAGTCAAGCTGATCGACTTCGGGTGTGGAGACTTCATGATGGAATCAGCCTACAGTCTCTTCTCTGGTAGGTGTTTTGAATAGTGTGGTCAAAAGTATCGACTTCGGTACCAATCGATTCTGACATTTAACAAGTCAATTTGAGCGCTGTTAAACACCACTGATTGGCCATTGGTGTTCACATGCTCAGCAAATATGACTGTGATGAGTGTCGGTATCGATTGGTAGTTGATACTTTTGACAACACTAGTTATGAATGTGCATAAGCATTATTAATATACGTATTGAAAGCTGGTTAATTAGCACAGCTGAAGCCCATCTGGTATATATATTCAACATGATGCTAAACTTAACGTCTCTCCTCCAGGCACAGAAGCGTACATCCCGCCAGAGTTTTATGAAAAAGGATGCTACCGGGCCAAACCAGCGACGGTCTATTCTCTTGGGGTTCTTCTGTTCACAATGCTCCATGGAGAATTCCCATCAGCGTATGACCTGTACTACCTTCAACATGACTGGTCCAAATTTACCCTCTCTCAAGGTGAGATGTTCATCAAAGAACAATTAAGTGAAACAGCTTAATAATAATAATAACAATAACCTCACCTCTCCATTTCTTCTTCACAGAATGCTGTGATATGATGAGGGCTTGTCTGCATGAGAATCCAGAGTGCAGAATTCCTCTAGAAGAGATGCCTTACCACGACTGGTCCATGCTGGAGTTCTGAGTCACATTAGCAGAATGTTTTGTATATTTGATTTTTGTACATGTCTGTAATAAAGATATATTTTATTGAACTCACTTGTGTTGTGGCTTATATTGTGATCTAGCCCCAGTGTTGTCAGATTGTGTGGATTTAAAATGGTTTTGTATGGGGTGACAAAAATTTGGCATGAGGTTTGAACAGCATCCAGTCCTTTCCAACACACACTGCAGTTGACACTGGCGTCATTACGGCGCACTTTTAGAAATACACTTTTTCAGAATGCTGTACAGCGCTGACCCAAAACCTAAACATATCAGTCACTGCGACATAAGCAAATCATCCATAAATATTCCAATGGTTTATTGTGAAATCAGAGCTGTTCAGAAAAATGTATTAAAATACAAACGTCGTAACATGAGAATGTGAGACTCAATACAAAACATCAGCATTTTCACAATAAGAGCACCCAGTTTTATTAAGGTCGTTGAGTGTTTGTTGCCATCATGACAATCCTAAACAAAATATTCAGTGATATTCCTTCAAATCAATACTGATAGTGTAGTTTGCGCAGACACACTGAGGTTTATCCAGTGTACAGAAGTCTGAATCATCCACATTATTTCATACGCTTCCAGAAACACGTTTACTACACGAATGTCCAGCGTTTGCTAAAACTGTTCAACTCTTTAGATGATTCCTTTCTTGCAACATCTACAACTGTGCTAAAAGCAATGATAGGGACGAAAAGTTTGAAAGAAAGAAGAAGACATTCTCAGCAGCAGATGTTAATGCTGATCAGCTACCCATGAAACAATAATTGAAGTTAGAGCAAACATAAGGGTTTTGAAAGTCTTTGACAAACACATCAGAGTAGCGCTTGGGGAAAAAAAAAAAATCTAGTACAAAAATAAAACAAAAATAAAAGATAGTTCAAAAAACAATAATACTTGAAAATATCTGATGTATATGTAAGCTAGAAATATGAATAGGGTGAAAAATCATTAATAAAGAATCTATTTGCTGAATAACAATATTGATAACATAACAACATTGGACAATTTCATACACAGAGTACTAAAGCTGTTTGCTTACGTTTGCTGTCAGAATTATTAGCCCCCGTTTATTTTTTACCCAACTTCTGTTTAAAGGAGAGATGGGTTTTTTTTCCAACACATTTCTAAATATCATAGTTTTAATAACTCATCTCTAATAACTGATTTATTTTATCTTTGCCATGATGACAGTAAATAATATTTGACTAGATACTTTTCAAGACACTTCTATACAACTTAAAGTGACATTTAAAGGCTTAACTAGGTTAATTAGGTTAACTAGGCAGGTTAGGGTAATTAGGCAAGTTATTGTATAACGATGGTTTGTTCTGTAGACCAGGGGTTTTCAATTTTTTTTTCATCATTTA
Organism: Danio rerio; assembly: GCF_052040795.2. Taxonomy (NCBI): domain Eukaryota; kingdom Metazoa; phylum Chordata; class Actinopteri; order Cypriniformes; family Danionidae; genus Danio; species Danio rerio. The sequence goes on from NC_141033.1 coordinate 9,485,744, forward strand.
CCACCTCAGAAAAAAAATTATCTCTCCAAGTACCACCATAATGAGCAGTATTGAAATATAGTAGCGTAGTAAGCCCAGTAAAGCAGCTACATAACACCGTACTGTGCTTATTTGTAAAAAAATGTTTTTAAAAATTGAAAAAAATGTAAACAATTAAACTATAATTTGCTTTTAAAAGTTAAAAATGGTAGGTTAATGTTCTTAAAAAGTAAAAAAAAAAAAAAGTGTTGTACTTAAATGTAAAGTATTAACATACAGTAGCTAATTCATCAACATCTGGAAATGTTGCCTGGACCTCAGAAATATAGGCTATATGTCAAAAATAAATAATATTATATGTCATTCACATATAAATCATTTTTGATCAATTTAGAAAAATATGTAGCTGGTACATATGACACATTTAATATCTCCGCGTACCACTAAAAGGAAGCTCGTGTACCACGACAGTTTAAGAACCACTGCTCTAGACTAAAACATAGCTTAAAGGGGCTAACAGTTTTTTCCTTAAAATGAGGTTTAAAAAATTAAAAACTGCTTTTATTCTAGCCTAAATAAATCAAATAAGACTTTCTCCAGAGGAAAAAATATTATCAGGCATACTGTGAAAATTCCCTTGCACTTTTATACATCATTTGGGAAATATTTAAAAAATAAGAAAAAAAATTCAAAGGGGGGTTTATAGTTCTGACTTCAACTGTATTTAAGTCTTTTAGTGAAATGCACATAATATAGTTGAAATAATAAGCTATTAAATGATCAAGAGCTGAGAGTTTAACTGTAAGTGCAACAGCTGCATTTCAGTTTGAAATACATGAACATGTTACGTAAAAACAGTAAATCGCACTTCCTGTGGCTGCTCAAAGGTGTAAAAGTACTCAATAAATGTTACTCAAGTGAACGTACAAATACGGTGTGAAACATTCCATAGTGAAAAATATATATGCTCAGCATGCTTACATCCAGACTAATTGTCATTATATTTTAAGTGCTATTTTGGACATATTACTTTTGTGCCAAGCCTATTTTAGTTGTAATAAAATTGCAATAAAGGGCGACACAGTGGCGCAGTGGGAAGCACAAATGCCTTACAGCAAGAAGGGAGCTGGTTTGAGCCCCAGATCAGTTGGCATTTCTGTGTGGAGTTTGCATGTTCTCCCCGTGTTCGTGTGGGTTTCCTCTGGATGCTTTGGTTTCCCCCACAGTCCAAAGATAGGTGAATTGGCAAACTAAATTGTCGGTATGTAAATGCAAGAGTGTATAGGTGTTTTCCTGTGGTGGGTTGCGGCTGGAAGGGCATCTGCTGCGTAAAACGTGCTGGAAAAGTTGGCGGTTTATTTTGCTGTGTAGAGAGCGTTATAACTGCTCTTTATGCAAAAGGGTGTTTGCGTAGACTATTCTTTTAACTGAAAATACATACAAGACACCATCTTACATTTCTTTGCATTCATACTCTGCATCTCTAATTTTGCTTAGTCAGTCTGGGAGTTCACATGATTAGGAACTGAGCTTATAAGCAGCCGGATATCAATCTGGAAAAAAAGGAAATAAGTTTTGGATACGGACAGACAATCAGAATTAAATGAAGGTGTTCAATAAGCAGAACATTATTGTTATGCAGCACTGTACTAGACCATCATCATTTCTCTATGTGAGACATGAAATCTGTTTCTTAATACTAATGTTAGTGCATTTGCTAAAATTACTTATTTATTTATTATAATTAAAGATTATAAATTCTGCACAAGGTAAATGCCGCAGGAATGTAAATAGTAGCCTGTATTACACATTATAAAAATTGCTAAAAAAATAAATAAATAAGTGAGCAAGAATGCAGTCCTTTGGTCACTATAGGTGGGCTAATCTCTTAAGCGGGCCAGTTAAAGAATATAGTCAACTGAGAGATAACTATACACAAATTGACTATCAATTTAAGAATCCAAATTATATTTGTGAATGTGTTGTACACCTAAAAACAGGATCTTTAGGTATATTTTAATGTTTATATTAAGAGTATTTAACGATTAAACTTGCAAGTCTAGCCATGCCCAGATGAAGAATTAAGAATTAAGAAGCCCCTGGGCACATTGTCTTGTACTCCCCCCTACCAGGCCGCACCCCTAAAGTTGAATTAAGAATAATATAATAACATTTTTATAAAATTAATCTATAATGCACTGGCAACGTTTTTTTAAACAAATTATATTTAATACATATAATTTACAAAGATTTATTTTTAAAGCCTTTATAGCAGACTTTGAAAGAAATACTAATAAAACTAGTGAAAATTAATGGGTTTTAGTATAGCTACTTGTTCACTGAAGCAGTCCAAAAAATAGATACATTTAAAGGGTATTTTTAATGTATAACTGAATTTCACAAACTTATAATGCATATTATTTGCATATAAAACATAATGCCTCTCCAATATACCACTAGCTTTGACCGAGTTTGAAAAAACGCAACTTCACACTTCAGGCGCTTCTGTTATTAGTTATACATAATATGTTCTTTGACCCACACGTGAGGTATATTTTATTCATTAGAGAACACAAGTCGGTTTCCACAGTTTCCATGGATAGCGTTTATTAAATATTAACACGTGTGGTGTCGAATTGACACCCCTGAACCAGAAGCCCTTTATCTGAAGATCGGGCTAGACCTTTGGTGTCACGGCAATGCACTTTACCTGAGATACGCTCTAATTTCAGGCAAACCAATATTGGTATGATGTAGATTTTGAGAATGGAGCGAGACACATCTAGGGCCGATGAGGAGCGCGCGGAGAAGAGAGTGCGCTTCCGCGTGGCGTCTGCGCGCAGCGGCCGCGTCCTGCAGGAGGTGTTCAGAGAGCGCGGCCTCGAGGACTTCGCGGACACGGACACCACGGTGAGCTCGGAGCCGGAGCGAGCCAGCTCGCCGGTCATTTCCGAGGCCAACAGCCACCTCAGCGGCCTCGGTGCAACCGCAGAGCCTGACGACAGTGGCAGCGAACCAGACGAGCTGCTCATGTACGCTAGCGCGACCAAAAACAAACTCTTCACCGGGAAACGCGTTAACATCTTCAGTAAGAACGGGACCGTCCGGGGCGTGAGAGACAAAGTGAGCGCGGGGCAGGTGTTGTTTAATAACCTGTCCAAAATGTACGGGGTAAGTTTAACTTGTCGCCTACTTAATGCATTATTTAAAGCCAATTTCACCCAAAGAAGGCACATAATTGCTCCTTTAGTGGAACAGGTGACTGCTAATTAATAGGGCTCAAAGGTAGCATGTATTAATTCATTTACATAGCAATTGCCCTTTAAACAGGGGCTGGTGTGCGTCACAGCAGGAACCATTTAAATTGATTGAGGTAAGTTGGTTTTAAATTCGCACATTCAGACTTTCCCCTTAATAATATAATTTCAGAAAAGTATTATTTGCAAATTCTGAATATGGAAAATTATATGAGCAGCCAATGACTATTGAAACATAATTGTTTACAGTAAATTAAGTAGTGCTAATGTTGTTTTAAAGTCCTACTTAGATGCGATTTCAGATCGAATTTTTAAAGTAGCTGGGTAAACAATGGGAGTTAATGAGCTAATGTGTGAAAATAAAACCAACTTTACCTCAATTTCAAGTTGGCATGCAGTATTAAACTCTTTTAAATATAAATGTGACAAGAAGTATTTAAAAAGGCACTCTACAGTGATGCCATAAAATATTTTTTTTGGTTCCCCAGTAAAAGAACCATATTTCCAGATACTGAAAAGCAAAAAATCAAAACAAGGTAAAAATTAACGGTATGTGGCAGAATGATGCCAACAGTTTTTGTTCTTTTTCACGCTAGTGATACTTGCATATCCTCAACCATCTGAAATGTTCAACAAATATATTTTCAACAAAATGTGGCTGAGGCATGCGTTTCCAATGAGCTTTCACTGAAAGAAAATCTCCCTTCGATTAAGAATCTTCGTGAAACCATCAATAAAAAACATCTTATAAAAAACCTGTGTGTTTTAGATCTTTAGAAATAATTTTATGCAGGCACAGAGCAGCCTGCACAAGAAGAGTGTGTGTTTCTATATGTAGAAAATGAACTTAATCACCCTTATTAAAGTTATTTAGGATTAATGACTAATTGTGGTAAGAATAAAGCTTTGTTTACAGAACAACAAGTCCAGAAGGTCTAGCTTATAATTCACCCGAAGAACACAAAAAATCATTGCAAAAAAAGAAGCCTCTCATGATTTTATAATACCAATTAGGCTTAATAATAGGCATTTGCTTTTTTTTCTGTCCTTTTTCTTTTATATAAGTTACTGAATGTTCTGTTCTGTAAAATGTTTCGATGTATAAAAAAAAAGAATAGGCATTTGTGTAAAATATGATTTATTTTTCATTCATTATTGCATGTTAATTAAGATTGATGAGCACAGTGATTAGTTACCACAAATTACTTGGCTTAATATTTATGATTTTACTTTTTTAAGGTGTTCTCTCTCACCTGTTGTGTTGTCTTTATACTGTACAAGAATTAGTATTTTACATTATAACATATTGTATTATCTTTACAATCAGTTAAAAGTTTGGATACCTTATTTATTAGTAATAGGAGGTGGTAAGCAATAAGAGAAGGAAAAACCCTAAAATACATGCAATCAGTATTTGATTTAATATTAATAATATTTGATTACATATATATATATATATATATATATATATATATATATATATATATATATATATATTTGATGAGTCACATTTAATTTCAAATAAGTAGATGAAATTAACTACCTTCAGTTGTAATATTATTGAGGACTGATGATATCCAACAAATGTGTTTCTCCAAGGACTCGCTCATTATGAACCGGCCTAAAAGGCGATGAGATTTCATCTGAAATCTGAAAACACAGATGGCCTGCAGCAGAGGATTCTGGGTCGGGAAGCAGGACGTGCGACAGGCTTGAGCGTGTAAAAGGGATAAACAGCGGCCAACCTTTTTTGTTTAGCTTTTCGTTACTTGTGTAAATTGTAATTCTGTAAATATTTTATATTAACATTTTTTTTGCAAAAGCATTTTTTAGGATGAGATGGTGTCTGTGAAATCAGCAGATTGCTTTTAATGTTCTCTTTGCCTATGATTGGAGTGCCTTTTCTTCATTTTGCCTTCACTTATTAATTTAATAAGACGCAAATAAGATCAAGTTTTATACACATTTCTTTTTTAGTACAATAAAATCAAGTCATTCCAACCTTATTGTTTTTGTGAATACTTCTGAAACTATTCATTTATTTATTTTGGATGATTACTGAACACTCAAAAAATAACTTTTGCTGCTTGTTCAAACTACTTATTTAAAATGAGTTGAAACAACACAAGTCTCAAGTTTTTTGGGGACAACTTAATAGTTTTATGCTCAATCCGCTTAAATTTGTAAAAATGATTAAGTTAACTTAATCAATTTGTGTTGGGACAACATGTAGGGATTGTGTTGAAACTTGCATTTTTTACAGTGTATGCATCTAATCACAATTAACATGAATCTTTCCTGCCCTGGCATTACTATTCAGTGATGATGTATAAGACTGAAGGATTAATAGGTCAGCTTCTGCATTATGCAGCTGAAGAGAAAGTGGAAGAAAGTGAATGGTTAGCATTATTACTAGGACATTGTGTTTATATCAGGAGATAGACAAAGTACACAAATCACATGAGTATACGTACACCCTAATTAAATATTACCCCAGTAGAAGTATAAAGTCCTGCTTTTCAATAATAAGTTAAGGGCAAAAAAAAATATTAGATTTTTAAAAACTTAAAGTCGCCAGCAGATCAAAATTTAAATCATTATTTTGTAAAAAATTATTTACCCTCAAATTAAACAAATAAAAATAACCTTCCTTTTCCCTCAAAACAACTTTTCTTTACTTTATGGTCACATCAAATTCATTTTAGGATAGGCATATGTCTTGTTTCTACTCTGAATTCATCAGTCCTTTTGTTAGCAACGACTGTCTTTCAACAATCCAATTGGTTAAAAAAAAAAGTAAATCATGCACCACCCTACATTTTTTTTCTCAGTTTAGGATAAATTCAAGTGGACTCACAGTAAATGGATCATTTGAATCAGTGAGTTGTTTACTGGAGACTCGCTCTGAACTGATCATTTGAATTAATGAGTTGTTTACTATACACTCACTTTGAACAGATCATTTGAATCAGTGAGTTGTTTACAAGAGACTCCCTCTGAATTGATCATTTGAATCAGCGAGTCGTATACTGGAGAATCTCTGAACAGATGACTTGAATTAGTGAGTTGTATACTGAAGACTCACAGTAAATGGATCATTTGAATCAGGGAGTTGTTTACTAAAGACTCACTCTGAATTGATCATTTAAATTAATGAGTTGTGTACTATAGACTCACTTTAAACAGATCATTTAAATCAGCGAGTTATTTACAAGAGACTCATTCTGAATTGATCATTTGAATCAGCGTGTTGTATACTGGAGACTCACAGTGAATGGATCATTTGAATTAGAGAGTTGTTTAGTGGAGACTCACTCTGAATGGATCATTTGAATCAGTGAGTTGTTTATTGAAGACTCATTCTAAATGGATCGTTTGAATAAGCAAATTATTTAATGTAGACTCACTTTTGAGCAAATCATTTGAGTCAGCGAGTTGTTAACTTGTGAACAGATATTAGTTCACATCATTTAGAGGGCCGTTTAGCATTCAAGCACAAGAAAATAGTGGAAACCTGATGTAATTGATGGACTCAGACATTCTTCTCTAGAGTATATGCAGTCAAAACTCCTTCTTGTTGTACATATTGAAGGCGTAGTTTAAATTGATGTGGAAATACTGCAATTTAATAATAATAATAATAATTATAATTATTATTATTATTATTATGTCCCAATTAGTTGCTCAATTGGTTGCTTAACCAGAAGTTTAACAGATAGCATAAGACAGCAGAAAGCAGGTTGGGTAACTTAAGTGACTTTACTGGCAATTGTTATTCTCAATGTCATTCTTTTTTTGTAAAACTACAACAAAGTGGGGAAAAATTATGTATATATTAACATTTACTTTAACATGATCAATTCAGCCAGCAGTAAAACTTTACTAATGCACATTTTTTGTACAAATATTAATATGCATATGAGGAAAATCTATTAAAGAGACCATTTGAATTGAATATCTTATTTACACTACCAGCATAACATGAAGTAGTTTTTGTACAACAAAATACATGTGGTATAAAACTGATTATAGTCAAATGATCCTTAAATGTTTACAAAAATAGAGCTTTAGTAAAATTAGAGCACTTACGGACATATGTTTAACGCTTAATTCTGCCCCAGAAACATACCTGCCAACACTCCCATTTTCCCCAGGAGTCTCCCATATTTCAGACCCATCTCATGCCACCCTCCCGTTTTGTCATTTCTCCTGGAAAACTCCCGTAATTTTTATTTCGCCCAGTTGTCAGAATTTTGTTATAGTCTGTAATACCCCCGGGTCGCTAACTTTGGAATAGTGTCCAGTAGCAGCGGCCACACACAGAGAGAAACCGAAAGTAACCCAAATATATAGTACAATAGTTTTAATGTCCAGTAAGTGGGGGGTCAAAACCACAAGTGGTTATATGCGATTGCACAACAATGATGTGATTCAAAAATATATGTCTTGGTGGGTTAAACCTCGTTATATTTTAATATCAGTTTCAGGCTGGAGGGAGGAAGAAGGAGGGCTGCAAATGGCCTGCGGGCTGGCAGTTTGAGACCCCTGATTTAGAGTAACATTTGTTTTCACAATGATAGCCTTCATTAAATGAAAGTTTCTGTACCATTTACTTACACTCAACTGGTTCTGGATATATTTTTTTTTAGCTTTTTCTGTTGAAAACAAAACAAGATTTTTTGAAGAATGTTGGAAAAAGCATTGACGAAGTAATAACAAAAATACTATGGAAGTCAGTCTTTCCTAACATTCTTCAGTACCTCTTCCTTTAAGTTGAACAGAGGAAAGACACTCACAGTACCCAGTTAGCAAAGATTTCTGGCCCAAAGTTGGCAAAAAGCTGGCACAGAAGACATTCATCCAGCAATGGCATACAGCATGTGGGCCAAACATGGCCCGGGTTTGGCAGAGGTAGCACTGGTTTAAGGTGGCACACAAGGTTTGGGCCAGATGTAAAATGTATTTGGCTCAGGTGTTAAAAGTTGAGCCGTGGGCCACGTAAGTTTGGCCTTTCCTGACCCACATTTAAAATATATTAAAATAAATTTTGAGTAAAGAAAAAAATTCAACTAGTCGCTTTGAGAAAAAGCACGCCCACAGTGTGCCTTAGGCGCAATGCTTCATGGGTTTATTAATTACATTGCAATCGTGACACACCAACCTATCTGGTCCAGTTCTGGCCCAGTTATGAGTTATTAACTTGGCTGTGACTTGACCCAGATATGGTCCATGCTTGGCCCCTGTCTGGAAGCCAGACTTGGTCCAGTCATGTACTGTAATTCAATGCAGCATGCGGGCCAAGCTAAACATGATTGTGTGGGCCAGAGAAATTTGCTATAGAAATTTTTGCTATGTGGTATATGAGGACAATGTGTGTTTAAAGTAAACTGGATGCTAAATTCAGTTTTCCAAAGTTGACTAGCAAGAAATCGAGTTTACAAACTCTACGGAAATAATGGGCTTCCTCTATACCTACAAAAAAAAGTCATCTAGTTAGCCATGAAGGAGGCTAAAGTAAATTAACCTGAAAGGAACACCACTTATTTTTGTAAATAGACTCCCCAAGAGTCTAACAGTTGGAACTAACTTTATGTTCTCTGATTGGTGGAAAGGTTTGTAAATTACCAATAAAAATGTAAACCTTTTGAAGAAATTGCATCCCAGGTAGCAAAGAACTTTGGCCCAGATTTGGCTAAAGATGGCACAGCAGGCATACAGCATGTGGGCCAAACATGGCCTGGGTTTGGCAGAGGTGGCACCATCTTTAAAGCAGCACACAAAGATTTGGGCCAGATGTAAAATGTAGTATTTAGCTTAGGTGTTAAAAATGTATATGTGGCGCCACGTTTGGCGTGTTGAAGATGAAGTCAGAATTATTAGCCCCCCCCCCCCCCCCCCCCCCCCCGAATTACTCGCCCCCCTGTTTATTTTTTCCCCAATTTCTGTTAAACACTGAGCAGATTTTTTCAACACATTTCTAAACATAACAGTTTTAATAACTCATTTCTAATAACTGATTTATTTTATCTTTGCCATGATGACAGTAAATAATATTTGACTAGATATTTTTCAAGACACTTCTATACAGCTTAAAGTGACATTTAAAGGCTTAACTAGATTAATTAGCTTAACTAGGCAGGTTAGGGTAATTAGGTAAGTTATTGTGTAATGATGGTTTGTTCTGTAGACTATTGAAAATAAAATTAGCTTAAAGGGGCTAATAATTTTGACTTTAAAATGTTTTTTAAAAACTTAAAAGCTGCTTTTATTCTAGCCAAAATAAATCAAATAAGACTTTCTCCAGAAGAAAAAATATTATCAGACATACTGTGAATTTCTTTGCTCTGTTAAACATCATTTGGGAAATATTTAAAAAAGAAAAAATATTCAAAGGGGGGCTTATAGTTCTGACTTCAACTGTATATTAAAATAAATTTTGAGTAATGAAAAAAATTCTACTTATGAGGTTGTTTAAAAAAAAAACATGCCTACAGTGTGCCTAAAGCGCAAAGCTTCATGTGTTTATCAATTTTATTGCAATTGTAAAACATCAACCTATCTGGCCCAGTTATGAGTTATTAACTTGGCTGTGACTTGACTCAGATATGGTCCATGTTTGGCCCTTGTCTGGAGGCCAGACTTGATCCAGTCATGTACTGTAATTCATCAAGCAGAACCTGATTGTGTGGGCCAGAGCTGGACCAGAGAAATTTTGCTATGTGGGTAGTTTATAAACAAGTGGAGGGCGAGTAAATGATCACAGCATTTTCATTTTTGGGGTGGACTGTGCTTTTAAGTGGATTGTCATCTGATCAAAGAGTAATCCTTTCTTAGCTCAGATTTTGCAGAGCATTTTCAGAAGACAGTGAGAAGAGCGAAGACGCCGTACAGAAGAGCACATGGATACGCCACCAGCAGCTGCTGACCGCTCATGGCCAGAGTGGAGCTGAAGATCTTAGAAGCAGACAGACTGCACCAGCCAATCACAATCAAGGCCAACAGCGTTCCCAGCAGACCCCTGTGTTCAAATATAAAGCACACGTTATTCAAACACAATTCAATTATACACTCACTCTTAAAAATAAGTTCTAAAAGATGATTTTCACATCGAATACCACTTATAAAAGAACAATTCTAGGCTCTTTGCAGTGAACAGTACATACATACAATTAGTTTATTACAAATATAAATGCACTTAATTAAATAATTACATCTCTGTAACTTTAGTTGATCCAAGCATTATTTAGTCTTGAAAAAATCTTAAATTAATGTGTATTATTTGTAAAAAAAAAAAATACATGGGTGGCACAGTGGGTAGCGCTGTCGCCTCACAGCAAGAAGGTCAATGGTTCGAGCCTCAGCTGGGTCAGTTGGCATTTCTGTGTGGAGTTTGCATGTTCTCCTAGTGTTCGCGTGGGTTTCCTCCTGGTGCTCCGGTTTTCGCCACAAGTCCAAAGACATGCGGTACAGGTGAATTAGGTAAGCTAAATTGTATGTGGTGTGTGTGTGTGTGAATGAGAGTGTATGGAGTTTCCCAGCGATGGGTTGCAGCTGGAAGGGTATCCGCTGCGTAAAACATATGCTGGATAAGTTGGCGGTTCATGCAGCAGTGGCGACCCCTGATTAAAAATGGGACTAAACCGAAAAGGAAATTAATGGTTGAATAAAATATGTATAAATGACTCTAAGCAGTGTTGGGGAGTAACTTGTTACATCATTTCATTACAAAATGTGTAACATCTTTTACAGTTATTGAGAAAAAAAATGTGTAATTAGGTTAAAGTTATCTGTGTGAAAAGTTAATGATTACAAACATCTGAATATAATCTATAAAAAGCTGGGGTGTACAGTGCATCCGGAAAGTATTCATAGTGCTTCACTTTTTACACATTTTTTATGTTACAGCCTTATTTCAAAATGGATTTAATTAATTTATTTCCTCAGAATTCTACACACAATACCCCATAATGACAATGTGATTTTTTTTTTTTAATTGTTGCAAATTTATTAAAAATAAAAAACCTGAAAAATCACATGCACTTAAGTATTCACAGCCTTTGCAGAGAAGCTCTAAATTGAGCTCAGGTACATTCTGTTTCCACTGATCATTCTTGAGATGTTTCAGCAGCTTAATTAGAGTTCACTTGTGGTCAATTCAGTTGATTGGACATGATTTGAAAAGGCATACACCTGTCTATATAAGGTCCCAGGGTTGACAGTGCATGTCAAAGCACAAACCAAGCATGAAGACAAAGGGATTGTCTGTAGACCTCCGAGACAGGATTGTCTTGAGGTACAAGGCTGGAAGGTTACAGGAAAATTTCTGCTGCTCTGAAAGTTCCAATGAGCACAGTGGACTCCATCATCTGTAAGTGGAAGATGTTTGGAACCACCAGGACTCTTCCTAGAGCTGACCGGTCATGATCGGGGGAGAGGGGCCTTAGTCAGGGAGGTGATCAATAACCCGATGGTCACTCTGTCTGAGCTCCAGCGTTCTTCTGTGGAGAGAGGAGAACCTTACAGAAGGACAACCATCTGTGCAGCATAACACCAATCAGGCCTGTATGGTAGAGTGGCCAGAAGCCACTCCCCACCTAGAATTTGCCAAAAGTCATCTGAAGGACTCTCAGACCATAAGAAACAAAATTCTCTGGTCTGATAAGATTAAAATTTAACTCTTTGAAGCGAATGCCAGGCGTTACATTTGAAGAAAACCAGGCACCACTCATCACCAAGCTAATACCATACCTACAATGAAGCATAATGGTGGCAGCATCATGCTGTGGGGATGTTTTTCAGCAGCAGAAACTGGATGATTAGTCAGGATAGAGGGAAAGATTAATGCAGAAATGTACAGAGACATCCTGAATGAAAACCTGCTTCAGAGTGCTCTTGATCTCAGACTGGGGCGACAGTTCATCTTCCAGCAGGACAATGAACCAAAGCACATCTCCAAAACTCTCGGTGAATGTCCTTAAGTGGCGCAGCCAGAGCCCAGACCTAAATCTTATTGAACATCTCTGGAGAGATCTGAAAATGGCTGTACACTGTCGCTTCCCATACAATCTGATAGAGCTTGAGAGGTACTGCAAAGAGTAATGGGCAAAAATTCCCAAAGACAGGTGTGCCAAGCTTGTGGCATCATATTCAAAAAGACTTGAGGCTATAATTGCTGCCAAAGGTGCATCAACGAAGTATTGAGCAAAGGGTGTGAATAATTCTGCACATGTGATTTTTCAGGCTTTTTTTATTTTTAATTAAGTTGTAACAATTAAAAAAAAATCTTTTTTCACATTGTCATTATGGGATATTGTGTGTAGAATGTTGAGGAAATAAATGCATTTAATCAATTTTGTAATAATGGAGCGGTCACAACAAAATGTGGAAAAAGTGAAGGGAAGCTACGAATACTTTCCGCATGCACTGTAAATGAACTAATGACTGTAAACGTGATCAAGGATTGTCTGAGAGTAAACAAAGGTTTACTTGAGGGAAAGTAAATCATGAGTAATATTCATTTTTGAGTGAACTCTCCCTTTAAAAGTGCCTATTAATGTTCATATAATCGAAACTGTAAATAAAAATGGACAAATTTAGTAGCCTAAAAGTGCAATTCTAAAATAAAACCCAATTCTACATACACTATTGGATACTCACTGAAGGGAATAAACGACAGCAAATGCAGAGAGCGCCACCATTGGCAGTAGAGAGTATCCCAGCACACTCGCCACACTTCCACAGGATATACTGTAAATGCTCATCAGATTCAACAACATGTACATCCCGACACATCCCAGAGCACTGATGCCGTATACATATCCAAAGTGTGCCTTTCCTGCCTGCGGAACAAATATAAACACACACACACACACGGGTATGTGCTCTGGACATTACATCTGTTTCATGTCCCCAGTGCAATACAAAAGACCATGTACCTCTAGTTAATGGATTCAAGGTGGAGTTTGTACCATCAGTAGTGTGGCTCCCAGAGCGACGCAGAAGAGAACAGGGCCGGTGAGATCTGTCTCGTTCATGATGCTGCCATCAGCAGGCTTCAGTGGATTCAACACAGTCAGAGTCTTCTGCCAGATGTGCTCAAAGTTAATGCCCAGCTCTGGGAAACAATGAAAATACACATGCATTTTCCTTTAAGCAGATTTTCTGGTGAGTTTGATTGATGCATTGATTTGGGGTGGGGGGGGACAAGGGACCCTGGTAAATGGCTCATACACAGTAAATGGTACATGTGAATGGCTCGATTGTGTACTCAGGTCTAGAAAGTATACGTGTGCAGTGCTGTTCACACACTTCAGCTTAAAGATATTTTTAACAAGTGATTGTATTACCTTCTAAGAGAGGTGGTTCATCCTCATATGAGTCTGTATATTCTGTTTGCTCGGGCTGAGCTACAGGCTGATACACTTGTCCAGTATAAGGTGCTGATGCTGCATATTCATCTGCTAAGTGTGCTGAATTATCCCTGAAAATCAGATAGGAAACAATTAATTAATAAATAAACTGAACTAACAATAAAAACTGCACACAGAACAACAGTCTGATATATTTATACATATCAAACACACACAGATATTATGTTTTTACACTTACGCATCATTGTATTCTGGATTGAGGTAGGCTGGATCATAGCCATACACATCTTCCTGTTGACCATCAATATAATATCCAGACTGATAGAAGTCTTGTTCAATGTTCTGAAAGTCTCCCATTCTGCTTAAAATAAGAAGGAGTGTGTACAAAATCTCAGCTGTGACATCAATCAAGTTATACTCTTACCTTTCTACGCCAGTCTTGAGTTTGAGTTGAAGGTTCTTGGTTTGTTTTTGAACTGAGGCTTTGCTTGGTCACTGAGCAGCTGTTTTGCTGTGTGTGTGATGCTATTAATAGTCTTCTATATTTACTTGCAGGCCATGAGCTTGAGTTGTAAAGCCATCCTGATGATCTCTAGATCTGGGGAATGTACTGAAGACCAATTGACTGAAGAAGTGCTGACCACTTTATTATTTACACTTTGCTACACTGTTAGACCTTACCAGGCTATTTTACAATAGAATACTGGCAACACTGCTGCTAGTTAGTCACTCTAATGGTTTGTTTACAGTATTTAACAGTACATTACTGTAACCAAACCATTACAGTGACTTACTGGCAACAGTTTTGCCAGTTAAATAGTTTTGCAACCAAACCATTACAGTGAGTATCTAACAACAGTGTTGCCAGTTAATTACTGTGATAGTAGCAGTAGCGGTAACTGGAAACTGATTACAGTTAACTATTGTATTGTACTGTAGTGTTACAATTCACAGCATTATAATGCATACAAAATGATGTCATAGTTATTGTAGTGTAACTAAAATGATCAGTATTCTTAACTTTTTTTCAGCTTAGTCCCTTTATTAATCTGGGGTTGCCACAGCGGAATGAACCGCCAACTTATCTAGCATATGTTTTACAAAGCGGATGTCCTTCCAGCTGCAACCAATCACTATGGCCAATTAAACCTACCCAATTCACCTACATGGAATGTCTTTGGACTTGTGGGGGGAACCGGAGCACCTGGAGGACACCCACGCCAACACAGGGAGAACATCTTAACAAAATTTGTATTTTTAAAAAGAAAACAACAAAATTGTCTATGTTAAATAAAATGTTATATTGTTGCAATACATTCATGATACCTCTGAGTTATGGACGGAATATGCACTCTCGCTCGAGTTTTTAATCTTCACCAGGACTCCCACATTCAGCAATGTAGCCGGCTCACAAACCTTGTCAGACGGTCCCTTGAGCTCCTCCTCTTTGGTAGTATTCGCACCGTCGCTCTCACTGGCGATGGCTCATACACTGGGTGTGGCTCTTCATCTACTGTGGGCTCAGGTACCCGCTCCTTGCTGTACGGTGGTATTTGGATGGTCACTGGGTCCAGAGTGTCCACTCCATATAGATGGCGAAATTGCCTCGACGACCATCCTTAGACGACAGTGCTCTGCTTGCGGAGTAAAATAGAGCATGTTGTCCAGATAGCTGGTGTTGTTCGCTATGACCAGACAGATTCTGGTATGTTCATTGCTCCAGCAGGAAAAAGAACTCGAGTCAATAAATGGGGTCCATGAAAACATGGGGGGGAGGAGAAAAAAAAACACTGGGGCAAAAAGACTACATAAGAAAAGAGGGAAAATACATTACACAACTTTTCTGTTTTGGTCCGGTATTCTGTCTCATTCTCACTCTTCTAAAGAGATGCCAAAACACTGGAGTTGTCAAAACACACACGTATTTATTACCAAAACACTCACTGGAGACACTGGAACATCAACACACAGGAATCAAGGGGTGATGACAATTCAATACTAGACAATGGACTGAACAAAACACAGGAGTATAATTACACAAGACCAAATGAACTGAATATAAACAGAACACAGGTGGAACCAATGATATTTATCTTAATTTCCCTCCCACTGTTTCTTTAAGATCAACACTGATTTCTTTTTGTTGTTGGAAAGAGAAGAACTTTGTGCAGCCAATGCTGTGCTTTGGTTAAGTCACATGACCTGCAGTGTTTTTCTGTGGCGTGATTTATGACAGACTGGTGTTTATTGTGAGGAGTTGCTAAATGCAAATGTAAACATCAATAAAAACAAAGCATCAAATTATCTCAGATCCGCAAATAAATCAGAAACATCACCTCAAGTAAGTTATTATTATGACATATTCACCACTCAAAAAAAGTTTTTATCAAATTAGTTTTTTGCAAATCGATCAAATATATGTGTTGCCAAATGGCTACACTGTCCTTTAGTGGAACGTGCAATATTGCAATGGGTTAGCTAGCTAGCAAAGTCAGCTGGGATCTTTTAAGTTGTAACAATAACCACATGAAAGCTAGCAATATAATGTAGATTATTCATATGGTAATGGCATTTGCATTATGGATAAAATCTAGTTTTATTGGCAATACTACTTTTTAAAAGATATAAATACAGGGAATAGTGTATTAGCGAACACCACCATGTTTTACGGTAGGTGAAACAAGAAAAGGACAGAACTGGCTCTTCCTGCAGATGAAAGTGAGGATGAGATGGGTTTTAGTGACCAGGAGAATGATACAGACTGGACATTTGATAGAGACAGTTCAGGTAAGTTAGCTCTGAGGCAGATAAGACAGGCAATGTAAAGTATGTAGTATAATATATAAATAGTGTTAGCTAATAGCTACAATATTCTGATGCATCTGGATAAACTAGACTTGTTATTTATTTGTTACAAAATTTGGAAAATATTTATTTTCTGTATGTCGTATACATGATAATACAATATTATGATTCTTTTTAATAATATTCAGCAAAAAAGAATGGAATTAATGAAAACTGTAGAAATATCAGTTGTTGGAAAGTATATAAAAGGTGTCGTTTATAAGTTCTGTGTTAAAGCTTATAATACTGCAACACCAATTAAATCATTTCAAACAACAAAATTATTAATTATAAAGAAAGTTCTGAGTTTTAAATTTCTAAGTTAGATCCACTATTGGATGTTGTTGCCATATGGCAACATATCATAAAGTACCTTAAAAAAAGAACATTTTCCACATTTTTTACAGCACGTCAAGTTAGAAGCTAAAGCCATTTTAGAAAAGGGAAATATTCTTTCATTTATTTTCTTGTCGGCTTAGTCCCTTTACCAATCCGGGGTCTCCACAGCGGAATGAACCGCCAACTTATCCAGCACGTTTTTACGTTTAACGGATGCGTATGCCTTTCAGCCGCAACCCGTCTCTGGGAAACATCCACAAACACTCATTCACACACACTCATACACTACGGACAATTTAGCCTACCCAATTCACTTGTGTCGCATGTCTTTGGACTGTGGGGGAAACCAGAGCACCCAGAGGAAACCCACACAAAGGCAGGGAGAACATGCAAACTCCACACAGAAATGCCAACTGAGCCGAGGATCGACCCAGCGACCTTCTTGCTGTGAGGCAACAGTACTACCTGCTGCGCCACTGCTTAGCCCAAAAGTTAAGCAGTCAAACATTTTTTTTTTATAAATCTATCATAATGCGTGCGGTAGAGGGTTAAATCTATTTACAATAATATGATTTTGGGCCTTTTTATGCCAAGACACTGTTTTTGGTTTTAATTTAACTAAATACTGTTATTTCATTGCACATCCTAAAAAAACACAATTGCTTGATAAAAAATGTAATTTAAATTTGTATTTTCTAAACTGCTTGGTTTTGTCCACTTTTCACCGCCTTTAATGATCCATCTCTGACAAAATTGCTTGTGTTGCACTTACTGTTGGTTTGATATTCTTGCCAGATTTTGATTATGTTGGCGTAACCTCTGATTGGGTCGTTCCCCTCTCAAAACCACCTGGCCATCACTAATTGGTGGGAAATGCTTAATATTTATTTATTATTATTATTTTATTATTATTATTATTATTATTTATTTATTTTATTTTTTACTGACCGGCCCACATTTTTTAAAAAAATGGTCCGGCCCTTCTGACATTTGCCAGAATTGTTCAATGGCCAATCCGCCCCTGCTTGCAACAATGTTGACAAATGTACACAGTACATGTCAAAAACACACTTTGGTTCTTTTGTGTGTGCAGACACAAATAAACACTTTCTGGGATTTTATCGTTGATATGTAACTTGCTTGTATTTTAATATTATTTATCTCTCTTATCTGCAATAGTATCTGATGATCTACACATCTGGCAGAGCACTGGAGTTTTCGCTGGAGCTCAAACTGGAAACTTCAGCTTGGGTTAAAAAGGTCGAGTGGGAATCCTCCTCTTCATTCCTGTTAAAAACACAGATAGATCGCTGCTTATTCAGTCAATATGGGAAAATGCAAACCAACAAATTCAGAAACTTCAATTTTTTTTTCTTTAAGTTTTTGGTTTATTGTAAAGTTTTGCAGTGATGTATTTTGTATGAATGATGCTACACAAATCATATTTTGTCATTGTTTAATTATACAACAAAATGACAATGATTATGAGGATTTATTGATTGGCAAACATCCACATTTGCTTTATAAGTCAGCAAAGCAAACATCTGCTGTCATGTCTCACCCAGGATTGCTGACACACTGGTTCCCCTCAGAATCTGTCAGAGCCAAATCATGAACTGCTTTCCTTCAGAAGCGTAGAAAACAAAAATACACTCTTGTTACTTCACACAGTACATCTCCTTTAGCTGATTTTGTTAGCAGTCATTATTGTATATATTACATGAAAACAACAACAATGAACTAGAAAAGTAAAGTTTGTTGACGAACTTTATGGTGTCTTGAGAAAGCCTAGTCTGAAAATCTGAAGTAGTTTTAAAGTTAAAATAATTGATGTAGTTAAAAGATGTTGCTAGGCGGTTGCTAAGGTGTTGCTAGGTGGTTGCTAAGGTGTTGTGAGTGGTTTCTAGGCAGTTGCTAACATAAATTATTATGGTTCTAATTTAAATTAGCATGTTTCTAGCATAAATTAGCATGTTTTTAGCATGAATTTAGAATGAATTGGCATGTTGCTAGTATATTAGTATGTTTCTAATATGGATCAATAGTTGTAGTAATTAGCATGGTCCAATGTTAAGTCAATGGGACTTTTCTGAATTTTCCGGGTCAGTTTTCAAAAACCGTATGTTGGATTAGTTGGAAAAGATAGAGCAACTTAATTCAGTTTAGTTTGGAGGTTTGGAGTCAGTTTTGTGGTTGTAGTATAAACGGTCTAGGAGGAGATACATTCTTAAAATCATCTAAGAAGAAGACGGAAGAATAATTAGTTTATGTTGTCTCAAAGAACATGTCGTTCTCAAAGCCGGCTCGTCATGCATAATATATCACCTCGCAATCAACTGACCTACACAATCCTGTCCTAAATCCAACTGATAATGCTATTAAAAGCAAACAAGAAAAGAGAACTGTGGATGCATACTTTTGCCCCAATTTCAGATTGCTTTTTTGTTTTTACTTGGTTTCTGGAGCCATCTTTCACTGGATTCAACCCCAGTCCAATCAAGTACGACATTGTATGAGGAAAGCTACAAAGCAAACTGACCACTCTGGAAAAGCTATCTATACAGAGATAAGCAGGTGTATTCGATTACACATCACAGATGCTTGGATCACGTTGTTTTTGTGGCATTTAATGTAAAAAGAAACCAAATTTGGCTGTGTCATACTGCCCCGCAGCATTTGTTTTACCCAGAAAATGCAGGCATGCATATGCCAAGGCACATAGTTGCAGTTTCCCAAAAATGTTGCCCTGGGCCTGCATTACCAATGAGTCTGTGTTGATTATTGTGGTTTCATTTATTCATTTATTATTCATTCATTCATTTTCTACCGCTTTTCCAGGGCCGGGTCGCGGGGGCAGCAGTCTTAGGAGAGAACCCCATACTCCCCAGACACTTCCTCCAGCTTCTCCGGGGGGATCACAGGGCGTTCCCAGGCCAGCTAAGAGACATGGTCTCTTCAGCGTCTTCCCCGAGGCCTCCTCAGGGTGGGAGATGCCTGTAGGTATTCTCACCTCTCTAGGTAGGTGTCCAGGAAGCATCCGAGCCACCTCAGCTGAGTTCTCTCAATGTGAACTGCATGGTGGATGGGTTTGAGTGCCTGAGTGATCCTAAGAGCTTTGCTGTCGGGGGCTAATGCCCCTGCTAGGGCCCTCTAAGGCAAAAAGGTCTAGGGTAACAGGTCAGACTAAGTGTGTTTCAAAACCCCTTATGAGTACAAAGACATCAAGGACCGTGACATCGCCGGGTATTGTGCAGCCGGGGCCGCACCCTGAAGCCAGGCCTGGGTTTGGGGCTTGTATGCGAGCATCTGGTGGCCGGGTTTTTCCTCAAGAAACACAGCTGGACTTAGCCCAAAGGAGTGACATGGGACCATACTCCCACAGGCACACCACAGTTGTCAGGGGCCGGTGCATTGTGGAACTGGTGGTGGTCGAAGGTTACGACCACGACAACTCGATCGTCAGGCACAGAAACTGGCTCTTGGTTTCATTTTCCAGAACCAGAAAAGGTCAAAAGACTACATATATTGGTATAGCTGCACTAAAAATTGTATTGCCATCCAAACTTCAGGTCAGAATCCACCAGGAAGTACTTACTTAGAATTTAGGGCATTCATTTTGGTAAAGAGCAGCCGGAGAACTCTTTCTCTCTGTTCCCAGCTCATCTCTGAAACACTGACGGCTTTCTTCAGACTGCTGATGTAAGGACACGTTGAGGTTACATACAGTTTTGCTAATGGAAAAACATCTTGCAGATGCTTAAGTACAAGATGAGTGATCATTTCATTAGATGAGAATTTTTTTTAAAATCCCAGAAACCATAAAAGAAATGTATTAGGCTCTTACCCTTTTTCAGCCTCATTTAAAGCAATGGACAAGCTGCGGGTGCTGTGAGGAGTTTTGCTCATGGTGTGAATGTGAGCTTTCTCTCTTTTGCCTGATAAGAACTCATCCATCCGCCTGCTATGATTCACCTCTGCTTCCTGTCTGCGGAACATAATGCAACAAAAGGCTTGGATTATTGGCAGTAAACATTTTAACGGGAACTGTTGCTTGTATTGATACTATCTCTAGAGAGAGTTTGGTGTCTGTGATGTTGAAGATTTAATATTTAAAGAAAATCGGCACACTGCCACTTTAGCTTTTAAAAGTCCTTTAATATCGCAATGTTTCCATCTACATGGGCTTCAAGTAAACAATACAATTGGAGTTCTCGAGAAATAGTGATCCAGCTCTACACATCATTCCTGCAATCAATCACCCCAATTAGCCAACAAGCCAGTATTTTATTTTTATTTTTTTATGTCAAACTCTTACATTTAATAAACAAATTAATTTACTGTATAAGTCAGTACAAACAATTGAAGAGAACTGACACATTTTTGCAGCTAAGAGACGGCTTGAGTGCATTTATACTGTATTTACTGCAATTTCTTAAGGTTGAGAATTGAGATTTGTTTTAAATTTGATTTTATTATGAACTGAAAAAATGAAAAGAAACTTTTAAAAAACTATTTGAGTGTCATCGAGTGTCAAAATGTTGTGGGACTGCTGTACTGGAGTTATTATTATGGATTATAGATAGCGAAATTTAGTGTCTTTTGTTTTTTTTAAAGCTATCCTGCCATTGCTGGTGTATTCTGGGAAATTTTCTTACTCCTTGGTTTCTAGTCTGGTCCTAAAAAATCTTCATTCGAAGGGGTATCTACCCCTTTCCCTTAGCCCTCTGTTTTCAAGCTAAAGATAATTGGGACACCGCTGCCCCTTCATGTGAACGCGCAAAACAAGAGGTAGGAGTAAGGGGAAGGGCTAAGGGGTCGAATAGGCATTGGGCCTAAAGCGCAACTTGACTTGACTTTTAAGGTTTAACAGAAACAAATGTTTTAAAAATGATTTTTTAAAAGAAACAAAATGCCATTACAGTACTAACTTTTTCAAATTTGCTGGCAATTATTTATGTTGTAAATAAAATCTCTTTTTTGTATTTCATGTCCTGATCACATTATTCAAACAACCGACTGACCAGTGATCCACACAAATATTGCTTAAGAGAGCCAAGAGTTCTCTGTTAAACAGCTTTTGGATAACATTTGAAAAAAAATATATATATATTCAGGAGGCCTGATAATGTCATATTTGGCATTCGCAATCATATTAGAGAATTGAGAATGCATTTGCAATCAAATAAACAGAGCTCTTGCTCATTTGATATTGATACCACATAATCTGACACAAAGCAAAATGAATGAGAGTAAATTGTGCTCCTATTATTTGAATTGTGGGTCACCAGTGTTTTACCTCTGCATTAGTATCTCCTGCTTCACGTGGTTCAGAGCCTCATGGAAGAGGATCTCCATATCGCATCGCTGCTCCACGACGCTGCGAGCTGTTCTCTTCACTCGGCTCAGCTCTCTGTCCCGTACGTTCAGCACTTTCTGCAGTTTGTCCAGCTCTACACCACCAGCTTGAGCTCTGACCACTGCACGCTGCTTGATTTCGCTCTTCTCCTTCTCAAACGCAGACACCATGTTGGCCAGGGTCTGCTCCAGTGTGGACACCTTCATCCTCAGCTCAGAAACTCTGCTTCGCTGTGCTGTGAGATTGGAGATGGTGTCTTTGGCAGACTCTAAGGTGGATTCCTGCAGGCGGGATGAAACAATGAAGATTGTGTGCTGCTTCACATACAAGCTTCTTTTTTTTAAGAGTTCTCATAGTAAGTTTACATTTACATTTAGTCATTTAGCAGATGCTTTTATCCAAAACGACTTACAAATGAGTGCAGAATAAGAATAAGTGCAGTAGGCTAGTTACAGGTGTGTAAAGTCTAAGAAGCATAGCATAAGTAATTTTTTTTTTGGAGTACAGTTAGTGGTATAGCCAGAGAGGCAATTGCAGATTAGGAAGGAAAGTGGAGACTAAATAGTTGAGTTTTTAGTCATTTCTTGAAGACAGCGAGTGACTCTGCCGTTCTGATGCAGTAAGGGAGTTCATTCCACCAACTGGGCAGATTGAATGCGAGAGTTTAGGAAAGTGATTTCTTCCTTCTTTGGGATGGAACCACAAGGCGACGTTCATTCACTGAACGCAAGTTTCTGGAGGGCACATAGATCTGCAGAAGTGAGAGCAGATAAGAAAGAGCAAAGCCAGAGGTCGCTTTGTAAGCAAACATCATAGCTTTGAATTTGATGCGTGCAGCAACTGGCAGCCAGTGCAAACGGATGAGCAGCGGAGTGACATGTGCTCTTTTAGGTTTATTAAAGACCACTCGTGCTGCTGCGTTCTGAAGCAGCTGAAGAGGCTTGATAGAGTTAGCTGGAAGCCCGGCTAGAAGAGAGTTGCAATAGTCCAGTCTGGAGAGAACAAGAGCTTGAACAAGGAGTTGAGCTGCATGCTCAGATAGGAAGGGTCGGACCTTTCTGATGTTATAGAGTGCGAATCTGCAAGATCGAGCAGTTCTAGAAGTGTGGTTAGAGAAGTTTAGTTGGTCATCAATCCTTACTCCAAGGCTTTTTACCATTTTGGATGCAGTAAATGATTGCCCCATCCATCTGGATTGAAAAGTTATGGTGTAGAGTCGGGTTGGCAGAAACTTCAAGCATTTCAAGCATGAGCTGGAACCAAGGGATCATCAGGGTAAAAAGAGAGGTATAGCTCGGTATCATCAGCATAGCAGTGGTAAAAAAAAACATGTTTCTGGATGACTGGTCCTAGAGATGTCGTGTAGATGAAGAAGAGAAGTGGCCCAAGAACAGAGCCAGGCATGTGCACACATAGGGCTCAACCTGTGCAGTGCACATGCCCTTTTTAGTCTTGGATAGAAAGTGCCCTTTAAAAAATGATCAAAAGTGCCCCCGCGCGCGACATCACCGCTCGAATAGCCGTGCACCCACTTACCCACCCATGCCAACATTACCCTGTATACTCTGTCTACATTATGATTTTATGGTTTAATTAATATTTATTTATAATTTAAAAAACCCTTTACTCACCAAGATTAGGCTACGTGTTTTTGTGGAGGAACATTATTGAATCCACTGTAAATGGCTTTAGCGCAGTCCTGCGCTCAGGATGGTACGTCCAGCAGCACTGAACATCATTTCATTGCTGCTGCTACAGGCCGAGATGCATAGTCTTGGGTAAGATTGTTAGTTCATCTACTACCAGCCAAGAACATTTATTTTCCATGACAGCAGTTTTAATGTAGCGAAAGACCTCGTCATCTTCCCTGTCAGCTTGTTGTCATCCATTGCAATGCACATACATTGTTTGTTTGGCGCTCTACTGTAATACACAGTGTATGAGTGACCGCCGGAATAGCTTGCCGGCTAGAATGACCATTCTTGTTGGACTGGTGGCTGGCCTGACCGCAGTCAAAATCCGCTCTTTTTAAATTCTCTCATCATTTGTTTTACCTTTGCAGATATGGATTTTAACGTTGTAACAAACGATTTGATTAGTTTCTCGTGCTAATCAAATGAAAAAGAAATGAAAAAGAAATGAAAGACACAATAGTGCACCTGTTGGACGTAGCACAGTGCTCATTCAGTAAAGACACAGCTAAACAGATGTGTTATCAGTATTGATCTGAATGTACCTAATGTTGGAGCACATCTGATCATTTCTGAAAGCTAACTCCAGCAGCGAGGGGCGTAGTAACTGAAGGCCGATTCACACTGCTTTGATCTTAAAGATTGCTTAAAGATCTGAGTGATCTATTAGATATAATTCAGTGAGCATATCTGTAATGTATTGAGGTGCTAGGCCATTTAATGATTTATAGACAAGTAGTAAGACTTTAGAATCTATTCTTTAACTGTATACATACATATATTAAAAAGGAAACATAAGTTTGATCCTATCGATTTCACAATAATAACCAGCCTTAAGCCTTTAACAGCAAGCATCAGTGTTTTTTTTAAGATTGAAATAGGAATAAGGGATGATGAGGCAGGGTGGTGCTGGATATGTGTGTACCTTTGAATGAAATCATGCAGGCGCGCCTGAACACTTTAATATGTCCTTGTTGACAAAGTAATAATGTCTTAAAAAATAATAATAATTTTTTTGAACATTAAATGGAAAAGATGCTAATTCTAGTGTGTTGTGTTGTCACCTTCTGCAGAGCAAGCATGTCGTTTTCTTCAGCCAGTGCTGTATTCCTCTTCCGCAGATCCTCCACCTCTTTAATGTGGTAACTCAATGCTTTCTTTAGACGCACGTTCTCCTTAAACATGGAGCGAGAAGTGTCATCCAGGTGTCTGACGGAGTCAACATGGAGGATAACAGCTCATTTACCTCATGTAAAATAAATCCCCCAAACAGTTTAAACAATTAGTGGCATAATGAGATAATAGTTTTGCATTTTTAAATTAGTTTTTATTTCAATATTATTTTTAAAGTAGCTCATTTTTTGCTCATTAGTTTTTAGTTTAGTTTATATTTGATTTTTATACATGTAGCTTCAGTTTAATGTTTGTGCAACTCTTGTGCAACTAGTAATAAAAATAATAGTTTAAACAGACACCAAACCAAAAACCAGAAATTCTACTTAAATGAATAAAATTATAAAGAGATGATAAATTTACTTCATATTAAAGACAACGTATGTAGCTAAACGCCTAATTGAATTTTGTGGCAGACAAACTTATTTATTATGTGAGTTTATTCATGTGTTCCCAACACAAATCGATTAAGCAATCAAATTTAAGTGGATTGAACATAAAACTATTAAGTTGTCCCAAAAAAACCTTAAGAACTCTGTTGGTTCAGCTCTTTTTTAAATAAGTAGTTTGAACAAGCAGCAAAACTATTTTTGTGTGTGGCTTTGTATATAATCGTGTGCTTGACTGATGTTTCTGTAAAATCACCATCTAAAGGGCATTTCTCTAAACCAGGGGTGCTCAATCCTGTTCCTGGAGATCTACCTTCCTGCAGATTTCAGTTGCTACCCATTTCAAACCCACCTGAACCAATTAATTAGTACCTGAACACCACGTGATAATTACAGGCAGGTGGGTTTGATATGGGTAGCAACTGAAATCTGCAGGAAGGTAGATCTCCAGGAACAGGATTGAGCACCCCTGCTCTAAACAGATGCAGGTCAGATTGTCCACCACAGAATGATTGCTTATTAAAGAGCCCCTATTATAGGTTTTTGAAAATGACCTTCCATGTATTGTGCAACACAGCTCTAAGTGAAGTGAATTATCCAGCTATGGTTTAAATCACAGTGTTTAAGACTATTGATTCATTTATAAAAGAGTCAACTCACAGTGCTTCAAATGAATCGTCTTGATAACGAGTCTTTATCCGTTTCGGCGTGACGTCAATAAGAAACTTAAGCCCCGCCCAACTGTTGCGTGCGCAAACCCAGGAAAATTGAACCCCCCGGCCCCGCCCACAAACACAGTAGCAAAGAAAAAGAAGAAGACAAGCACTGTAGCAGAGTCGTGTAGACGCTGTGCTCAGCTGAATATTATTGGAAGTGTGAGGGGGAAGTTAGTGTTATTTTCTCTACCCAAAGATGACCCAAAGAGTCAGTGGTTGAGGTTTATTTTTGCAAAAAAAAATATTTTTCCAGACTTGTGCTGTGTTTCCCGTCATTTATGTGACGAGAGCTTCTACAGCAGAGGTGGGCAAACTACGGCCCGAGGGCCATATGCGGCCCAATAAACACTTTCGTCCGGCTCGCAAGTTTTTTCTTAAAAAAGCTGCTTCTGAGTAACCGTACGTTCACACCGAAAGCGGCGAGAGCGTCAAAGTAGCCGGAAGTCATTCATTTTCAAAGAGAGCCGGCGGCGATAAGCAGCGAGGAGCAGCGCGGCGCGTCTTCGCCGGAGTGAGCGTCGAGGAGAGTTGAAATAAAGTCAACTTTATGGTAATGAGCTATGACGCGGTTCGGCGGCAAGCAATCAGAATGAAGACGTCCATCGCTTGATAGCAGTTCAGAGAACACAGACCTGTGAACTTTGGTTCCGATTTCCAATTATTTACTATTTTTTCCTACAGGAACATGCATTAAATAAGTTACTGGCGAGTTACTGATGTTCATTAATGTTATATATTTATCTTAAAAAAGCGGGAATCTCACGCGATGTGACAGTACAAAACAGTACTGCTGCTTCAGGATATTTCAGACATATGGACACATATTGGATAAATAGAGCAAAGCCACACGCAACTTGATCTTCCATTGTTGTATGAATTTGATAAGAAGTGCGCAACATTTTCACGCTAGAAACATGTTTTATGCAGGAATGTAACTGATATGCTGCAACGGCTCCTTTAAATATGAGATCAATGTAGCAAGTTTTGACGCTCTCGCCGCAGGAGCTGAAGACAGAGAGCGTTGTCGCCAGGGCGGCCAGAGCGACCTTGGACGCTCTCGCCGCTTTCGGTGTGAACGTACGGTAACGGTTTGATTCAGAATTAGTAAATTAACGATGCAATTACAAGTGAACACCATGTGAGGGCAGTGTTGCACGCAGTACAGTTAGCACAACCAATAGAATTAGAACACACTCTCGGATATTAAAATGCACTTGACTGTAAATGACTGAAAATGAGTCAGGCTGATCACACTGAACGCGCTTTATTAAGAGGCGCCTCTTTTGAATGGTTTACCAACAGCCGCGAGGGTTTTGCGCGCTGCTTATGCGTCCTGCCTGCCTCGCGTTTTAACCGCCTGCTGCCCTTGCGTTTTTGCCGTAGCAGACTCCATACTTTGACACCCTTGCAAAGAGAGGGGACCAGGCTCATTGTTCACATTAACTCCCTTTAGTTTCATTTCTAAATGTCCAAATCACACAAAATCCGCAGAAACTCACATTATGTCCAAGCCCCTCCCCCAGAGCATTGTCAGTCTATAGCGATCGATGATTGGCTCCTGTACTAATAGGCAGGGCTTTATTCACCATATTGACAGTTTTTCCCATTAAAAAAGATACGAATGACATGTCTTTTGTATTCTATAATCTTTGGTTTTACACAGCAGATGCCCTTCCAGCTGCAACCCAACACTGGGAAACACCCATATACTCCTGCATTCACACACATACACTATGGACAATTTAGCTTATTCAATTCACCTATAGTGAATTGTATAAGAACCTATCGCCCTAACAGCAAGAAGGTCACTGGTTCGAGCCTTGGCTGGGTCAGTTGGCATTTCCGTGTGGAGTTTGCATGTTCTCCCTTATGTTTGTGTGGGTTTCCCCCGGGTGCTCCAGTTTCCCTCACAAGTTCAAAGACATGCAGAACAGGTAAACTGAGTAGGTTAAATTGTCCATAGTTTATGTGTGTTAATGAGAGTGTATGGGTGTTTCCCAGTGATGGGTTGCAGCTGGAAGGGCATCAGCTACATAAAACATATGCTGGATAAGTTGGCGGTTCATTCTGCTGTGTGATCCCTGATTAATAAAGGAATTAAGCCGAAAAGAAAACGAATGAAGGAATGAAAAACAGCCTTGAAAAGATGCTTACATGATGGCTTCATTGTGAGCTCTTTCTGCAAGCACAGCGATCCTTTGCTCAGATTCTTTCTCCAGGTGAACCTTATGAAAAAACAGAAAAGGAAAAACTGAGCGAATGAGGACGATTTTGTTGAAAGGCAATTTACTTTTAGCATCTTTACCTTATTATTTAGGAACTTTTGCTCCATTCTTGCAAGTGTTTTCTTGTGTTCTAGATCTGCATTCTCCACAGCATCTTTCAGCTGTACAGTGGGGATAAACACAGTGTTTTATTGTGATATTTGTGCATGATGTGTGCAAGAAATCAGCAGGATGAACTGTACATTTCTGAGTTCTTGCTCCATTTGAGGCTTCTTTTTAAGGAAGTCATTGATGATCTTCAGCTCATCCTGAATCACGTTGAACTCACTGCATCTCTTCTCGAATTTCTCCTCCAGCTCGTTGATCTTTAGCGTGTATTTTATGACCTGTAAGTTTAATCAGTAGTGTTACAAAAATGTTTGTCAAATTAAAGCTAAATATGTATAAAAATGGCTGATATCAACATCTGCCATGTTTATTTTGCAGGCGCATATAGCTAGTCTTAAATTGAACAATAGGGTATATGCTGAGTTACTGTTCCCATACTGATAAACTTCTGGTGACCTGTTATTGTGAGTTTTTTTTCCATTTTATATGGTTTCTTTTACAGTATTGATGTTGTAATGTCATTAAAATATAAACAGTTAAATAGACTTTGGCATTCATTTAGTTGCTCGAGCGTAAAACAAGACAAAAAGCCGTTACTCGAACGCGCCCATCAGGATCGGCAGGCTAGCGTAGAAGCTCCATTGAATATACTGGGGTAAAATAAATGCTCTTATTATAAAGACATGGCGTGGAAAAATGTAACTTAATGCAGTGCTTCTTGTACAATCTGAGACCCACTTTATATCGGATATCACTTAGCCAGTGCAGATTGACGATTTTTAAAGAAAACAGACCTGAAATGCGCCGATTTAGCAATGGCATACAGTTCACCAGAAGCACTTAACCCAGGCATATACACCATTAATTCATGTTAATCCACAGAAGTTTAAAGCACAGTTTGTTTTGGTCATCATTCATTAAAATAGAACCATTTGCTCCCGCTCTGTAATGGCACTCATTAATCTGTCTTGAGAAAGCAAACATACTGTAAAACTACATAAACTTAAGTCAACTTAATTCTTTCGTCTTCTTCTACAACTACTTTAAGAAAGCATCTCCTCCTAGACTGTTTATACTACAACCAGCAAACTAACTCCAAACATCCAAACTAAACTGAATTAAGTTCTTTATCTTTTCTGATCCGACTTTCAGTTTTCCGAAAACTGACCTGGAAAACTCGGAAAAGTCCCATTGACTTAAACATTGGACCAAACTTTGTGACCTCAAAACTTTGCGCCAGACTGTCATACAGACTTGGGTTGGGCTTATTTAACTCAGACTAATGATCTGCCAATCACTGATGACCTTTCAACTTACTAGCCACACCCTAGCAACCACTTACGGCACCCTAGCAACTGTCCCATAGACTTCCATTATAAAAAAAACTGCCGTTGACTTTAGATTGCACAAACTAATGACATACTAATTTATTCTAGTGATATACTAACAATAGACTAACCTATACTAAAAACATACTAACAAACATACTAATCATACTAGCAACATGCTAATTTATACTAGAAACCTGCTAGCAACATGCTAGTTTCATAAGTTTTAGAACTAAGCTAATTTATGTTAGCAACTGCCTAGCAACTACTTAGGACACCCTAGCAACCACCTAGCAACTGCCAAGCAACATCATAACAACACCTTAGCAACCACCTACCAACAACTCAGAACACTCTAGCAACGACCAAGAACACCTTAGCAACCACCTAGCAATACCATAGCAACCACCCAGCAATGTCTTTGCAATGACTTAAACATCTTAGAAACCATCTAGCAACCACCTAGCAATGCACTCAGAACACTTTATCAACTGCCTAGCAACATCTTAGTAACTACCTAGAACACCAATGCCTTATCAACCAATTAGAACTGCCTGGCAATGCCTTAGCAACTGCCTAGCAACCACTCAGAACACCCTAGCAACTGCCTAGCAACACTTTAGCAATGACATAGAACACTCGAGCAACTACCAAACAACACCTTAGCAACCACCTGGGTCACCCTAGCAATGCCTTAACAACCACTCAGAACAACCAAGCAACTGAGTAGCAACACCCTAGCAACCACCTAGCAACAATTTAGCAATTACTCAGAACAACCTAGCAACCGCCTAGCAACGCCTTAGCAACCACTTAGAACCCCCTATCAACCATCTCGCAAGAAACATGCCAATCCATACTAGAAACATGCAACATATGTGTATCTGTGCCAACTGTTTCAAACTTCTTAAAATACTGTAATTATTTAAACTTTAAATTTACTTAAAACTTTTAGGCTAGGCTTTCTCAGGCCACCATAAAGTTTGCCTATGAACTTCACTTTTCTAGTTCTCTGATGATGTTAGTTTGATGGCTGGGCAAAACATACATAGCCACACCTCTTAAACAATTAGTTTGCTGCAAGCGCAGGATGAGAGGAGAAGATCAAAAATAAAACCCCGGCCCTAACTCAATATTCTGCTTCAGTTGAAAATGCGTAATCATACTAAAAATAATATCTGCAGCAACTTTCAGTTCAGCTCGACTTTAAAAAGCCCATAAAACTGAAAATATCATCCGAAGCTGAAAACAAAACACACACAGACAAATGATTTTAATGTTCATAATTTCTTCAGTTTCATTATTTGTGTATTTTTGTGATACACTCTTTATTGCTATACACATTTGTAAATGGGATACTATGATACCTAATTATGAGAGCAAATTGTATTCTTACCAAATTCTCTTTTTCCTGAGAGGCCCTTGCTTTCACAAGATGTATTTGTTGTTCCAGTGCAGTAATCTGAGAAGACAAGAGGAAAGGGTTAAAGTCCTACTAATGTTGTTTCAAACCCATAAGACTTTCAATCTGTCATGCTGCACTATACTCTCAAGCATGTAGTGTATGAATTTAGTGTCTCTGATTCTGTTTTACTAACTGGCATGATAGCTTATGTGGAAGAATTTTGCTGGCACAATTCAAAATAATAATAATAATAATAAATAATAATAATTTTCTCTTAGTGTCCAATAGCTCCTCCCTATGGAAGCCCGTTCCAGCCACTGAACTTAAAAAAAAATCAGAAAAAAGTCAGAATTGCGAGTGATTAAGTCAGAATTCTGGGTTATGAAGTGAGAATTGCAAGGTTTTAAGTCAGAATTGCGAGTTATAAAGTCAGAATTGCGCGGTTTTACGTCTGAATTGTGAGTTATAAAGTCAGAATTGCAGGTTATTAAGTCAGAACTCTGAGTTATAAAGTCAGAATTGCAAGTTATTAAGTCAGAATTGTGAGTTATTAAGTCTGAATTTTTAGTTGTAAAGTCAGAACTGCGAGTTATTAAGTCAGAATTCTGAGTTATAAAGTCAGAATTGCAAGTTATTAAGTCAGAATTCTGAGTTATTAAGTCTGAATTGCAAGTTATTAAGTCAGAATTGTGAGTTATTAAGTCTGAATTTTGAGTTGTAAAGTCAGAACTGTGAGTTATTAAGTCAGAATTGTGAGTTATTAAGTCTGAATTCTGAGTTGTAAAGTCAGAACTGCGAGTTATTAAGTCAGAATCCTGAGTTATTAAGTCTAAATTCTGAGTTATAAAGTCAGAATTGCAGGTTATTAAATCAGAATTCTGAGTTATTAAGTCTGAATTGCAAGGTATTAAGTTAGAATTGCGAGTTATAAAGTCAGAATTCTTCTTTCATATAAACTCCATCAGAGTTTCTTTTAACAAACAAGGCCTACCAATATTGGAGCCCCCTAATAAACAAATCAATTAATAATGATTTGTACTAGCTGTTAGTGTCTTAAATAATCAAGAAATCAGATATTACATAGATTTTAATAAATATTCTCTATGCAGGTAGATAATGGAGGGCCAACTCAAGGTGCAACAGCAGAGGGGAGTGGCTTTGTTGATACTGGCTTTAAGAAAGTTTAAGAAAACCACTTTTTCTAAAACTGGTTTGTTTTTTGAACAGTTTGTTTTTTCTTTTTTGTTTTATTGGTTGGACATGTTATACAATGAGCACTAGAATGTAAGAAAATGCAGTGCTTTAAACTTTCTTTTTTACATTGTTACTTTAAAATAAAATATTGTAAATGGTTATACAGAATGGTTTTCGGTCTGTCATATTCTTACTGTACATTTTGGAAACAAAAAGAAAACAAACAATGTTATTAACAAACGTGTATAGTATTTATATAATATTGTCCTGACTCTAAAGAAGGCTTTCTGGTAACTAGAACAAAATACCTGCTAAAAATGTTAGAGTATAATATTTCAACAATGTTACCATTAAACGGGATTAGCATTTTTTTTTAAGAACATTTACCTGTCTTTTAAGAGAAGATTTTGGGAAGAAAAATAAAACAATACCTTGAAATGCTATAATAATGTTAGAGCATAATGTTTCAACAATGTTACCACTAAACGGGATTAGAATGTTTACCTATCTTTCAAAAGAACATTCTATGAACTAAACTGAATAAGGTTCTGACAAGGTTACTACCAAATGTGGTAACAATGTTTTAGAGAATGTTTCCTTATCTTTTAAGAGAATGTTCTGGGAAGTGAAATAAAAAAATACGTTGAAACGTTATAATAATGTTAGAGTGTAATGTTGCAGCAATGTTACTTTGAAACGTATTTAGTTAATGTTTTCCTACTATCAAAGTGAACATTCTAGGAACCTAAAGACAACCACCCACTAATAATGTTATAAGAATGTTAGAATATAATGTTCCTAAATTGTTACCAGCGAATGTGGTTAAGAATGTTTCTAGAAAAATCCTCTTTAAAGACAATGTTCTGGGGAAAAAAAACTACCCACTGAAAACAGTAATGCAACTGCTTAATATTCTCAGAATATATAGAGAACTAAAATTTTTTAGCACTTTTCGAGGTTTGACGTACCTCTCATTCTGAAACACAAAGTTTCCATTATTTCAATGTTTTTATACTCAGAAGTTTGATATAAACTTCTTTTAGAAATGGTGCATAGGATTTTTTGTTGCTGTTTTAGAATATGACATGTAACACTAAGCTTTTTTTCAGATTTACAAAATAATAAGCTTAATAAAAACCTTCTCTTCGTTTAGCATGTCTTTGTCCCTCAGCACAGCTATGATTTCGATGCTGCTCTTTTCAGTGTTGTGTTGTTGGTCGTTGAGTTGTTTGTTGGTTTTGTTCAGTCGTCGTGCAGCTTCACAGTACTCAACGCGCGCGCTCTCCGTCATGTCACAGCGCGCCTCCCACAGTGCCGCGTTCGCCTTCGCCTTTTCCAGATCAGACTCCTTATCCCGCTTCGACTCCTGCTTTCCATCCTTCTTTCCTTTGCTAGATTAAAAGAGGATGAAAGGCAAATGACTGCACAATGTGTTTGAGTTGTTTCAGGCTGCAGGGTTTAATTTTACAAGATTATCAAGTAAAACTATGCAGATAACTTTTCAGTGTTCATAAAAGGTGAATTCGCGTTTTTTTACAACAAAACTATAGAATGAACAGGAAGAACAATATTTGTTTTGTACTCACCCTTTTCCTTTCTTTCCCTTCTTTCCTTTTTTAATAGGCATTTCTCCCTGTGCTCAGTTTGCTCCGTTCGTTCGTGCAGGTCAGGATGAGTTTATTTATAACTGTTGCCTTAGAGACCGTTACCTCACACGTCACATCCTACTAAGTTTATGTCTTTCCATGAACTCACAATTTTTGAAAATAAAATAAATTACAGACGACATCATAGAAACTCATCCATTATCTTTTAATCATTTTAGTGTATCTTTTGTTACTCTGACCGCAGGCTATGGGGGTGCAAGAATACTGGACGTCTCTGAAAATGGTTAAATAAAATAATAATAAATATAAATAAAATGAAATCAAATGGTTTTAACAAATATTTTAATGCATATTATCCAAATAAGGGGCGACGCTGTGGCGCTTTAGTGCTGTTGCCTCACAGCAAGTAGGTTGCTGATTCGAGCCTCGGCTGGGTCAGTTGGCGTTTCTGTGTGGAGTTTGCATGTTCTCCTCGCGTTCGCGTGGGTTTCCTCCAGGTGCTCTGGTTTCCCCCACTAGTCCAAAGACATGTGGTACAGGTGAATTGGGTAGGCTAAAATGTCCATTGTGTATGAGTGTGAATGAGAGTGTATGGGTGTTTCCCAGTGATGGGTTGCAGCTGGAAGGGCATCTGCTGTGTAAAAAATGTGCTGGAAAAGTTGGGGGTTCATTCCGCAGTGGCAAGCCCAGACTAATAAAGGGACTAAGCCGAAAAGAAAATGAATGAATGAACATCCAAATAAGACATATATAACACAGTATAAAAGGAGACAATTCTGATTTAGCCTGATCTCGCGAGAAAAAGTACGTATTTTACGATGTGGCAGTTTAGTGGCTAATTCAGTCGAAAGAAATTGTACTATTTTAAAAAGGAGGCGTGGCACCTAACCCCACCCATAAACCCAACCGTCATTGGGGGATGAGCAAATCGTACTAAAATGTATGAATAAGATTGTACAAATTTGTACGAATTAGCCACTAAATAAAAAAGTTACGAATTGCCGTGAGTTTGTCTAGGTAATTCTAATCACTGTCATTTTAAAAAGTACAAAGAGAAATCTTCCGGAAAGAGAAGTTGTAACATTATCGGTAATTTGCTGGAACACTACGCGGTTTAACGCAAAAGGAATCGCTTCATAATACGCTGACGTGAGACTTTACTTTAGCCAATAAGAACATGCAGACGCATTTATGTACGCAGTTTATGAAAGTAAACGTCTTTGAATATCTTTGACACATTTAGCTGCAAGATGGAAGTCAGATAACATTTCTATGTTCCTTCTTAATGCCAACTGTAAAATTATCGATAAAACGCTTATGAAAAGCCACTGTTTACATTCAAGCTCTGAAGCGTGTGCACGTGAAGCAGCCGGTGAGCAGCAGCACACACATATTATGTACATCTCGACATGCGAAAGTGTTCCTCCATTTGTTTTCATTGAAGTGGTTCACAATATTTATCCATCCACAAAATTTGTGATGTAGTCAAATGTTTACAAATGCAAAGCCAGCCGTTTAGAGGTTATTTCTGGTTAATGATGTCAGAATTTACCGTTATTTTGGAATGGATGTGTGAACGGTCTTTTCCGTAAAAATTCTGTAACTTCCATGCCTGTGTAAACAGCGCTTTTTTTAAATTTATTGGTTAAGTCGTTACAGAAATTTTCCGGATATTCACCGGTATCAGTGTGTTAAAGGTGCTAATAACTCAACAATATGGTTCTTTGTCTGCTATAACTCCACTCAAATTTCCTGAGGCATGAACTGAAGCTGACATGGTAGATACTGCAAAGTGACTATTGCGTATGATTACATTGCGATGTCGATGCTGAAACAATATATTGTGCAGCCCTAATATATATATATATATATATATATATATATATATATATATATATATATATATATAAGACGCACAAACAAAAGCTCTTACAAATCTCTGCTCATTTATTTGCTTTGTAAAAAAAGTATTATAACAACAAAACAGACATTATAAAATCCGACTTGCGTTTATATAAAATCCAAATAAAACTGCAACTTCATAAATAATACACATTCACAACTATATTCCGTCTAAAATAAGAAAGAGCACGTATATAACGTCACACATTCATTATAAAACATGACCTCATATAAAACAGCTGAAGGACCAGACACATTAAAAAATACTAAGGCTTTCTGTAATTTCGAGTAGATTATTAGTTGAGATCACTGCCAGGGTGCTCGCCTTCCCAACACACGATTGGTGACTTTCTGTAAAAACAAGGATGCATTAGAAATATGAATCAAATTGCTGATGTATTCCTGAAATGATTGAGTCAAAATTGATTGAAATGAGTCTAACTCTCTGTATACCTTGTTAAAGAGCTGAGCAGTGAGGCGGTATGAGCGATACTCTGCCCGTCTCTTTTCCTCTTCTCTTCTCTTCTGGACCTCAGGAAGTTTAGCGTATTTCCTGGAGGAAAACACAATCACTTGGCTATTGAAATAAATAAAGAAAAACTTTAATATTCATATAAAATAGTTGAGGGCGACACAGCGGCGCAGTAGGTAGTGCTGTCCCCTAACAGCAAGAAGGTCGCTGGATCAAGCCTCGGCTGGGTCAGTTGGTGTTTCTGTGTGGAGTTAGCATTTTCTCCCTGTGTTCGCGTGGGTTTCCTTCAGGTGCTCCGGTTTCCCCCACAAGTCCAAAGACATGCGGTACTGGTGAATTGGGTAGGCTAAACTGTCCGTAGTGTACGAGTGTGAATGAGTGAGTACGGTTGTTTCCCAGAGATGGGTTGTAGCTGAAAGGGCAACCGCTGCGTAAAAACGTGCTGGATAAGTTGGCGGTTCATTCCGCTGTAGCGACCCCGGATT
The DNA here is from genome assembly GCF_052040795.2 of Danio rerio. Lineage (NCBI taxonomy): Eukaryota > Metazoa > Chordata > Actinopteri > Cypriniformes > Danionidae > Danio > Danio rerio. The sequence goes on from NC_141033.1 coordinate 9,522,584, forward strand.
AATAAAGGGACTAAGCCGATAAGAAACGGAATGAATAAAATAGTTGAATCGGCAGCAGACCACACTCCTCTGACTGAGTCTTAATTGAATCAAATCAGATATTAAAAATAAGAGAAACCTTTAAATAAAAACACACTCAAACACATTTGTTTAAATGGTTTAGGGCAGGGGTCACCAACCTTTTGGTAACTGAGAGCTACTTCTTGGGTATCGTTTAATGTGAAGGGCTACCAGTTTGATACCCTTCCTAATAACAAATTTGCTCAATTTACTTTTAATTATATGTTTTTATTAATAATTAATGATATTCATCTATGTGAAGACACTGATCAAGTTAATGATTTCTCACAATAGTTGTCAACATTGATTGGAAACAGATAAATATCAATATGCAACACTTCATTTGTCTGAAATTGTTTTTTTTTTAAATTTTTTAAATATATAACTTAATGTGATTTTCAATTTTACACTAATGGAAGTGTGATATAAAAAGAATTGCTACAAAAAATATTAGATGCAGTTTACTGGTATGTGGTGCTATGGTAAGCAAATTTTATAACAGGCCCATGGGCAACTCATGTGATCCTCGCGGGCCCCACGTTGGTGACCCCTGGTTTAGGGGGACTTTCCATAGCCAATTTTGCTTTTGCTATAAAAACAGCCTATCCCCTAACCCAGGGCTATTCAATTAGTTTGTCATTGGTGGCCAGTTCATGAAAAGCATCCCAAACGAAGGGCCGGAGAGATACGACTTGCAATATGAGTGAGGACACAACAGCATATAAGAGGCCATATGCTGTATTTCTACTCCTTAAGACACCCTTGTTGGCTTTTTCTACATTAAAATGTTAATATATTGTATTTTGAAACTACATAACTTCACTGCATTGTACAATACGCTTTTAAATTTTTTTTTGCCGAAGTAGGCTTCTTCAACATTCAGACACATTCGTACGTTTTAAACTGCTAAACTATTATGGATGCAACAATTATAGATGTTGGTTGCATGAATATAGTCTGAAGAATAATCACGGTTATCACGACTAATGTAAATTTAAGCTTTATATTAGGTAATTATTTTAGATGAACTATTGTTATCATCTGCGTTCATACATACATAATAATTTTAATAATAATTTGTCTAACGTATCTTTTGTTTACATTGCACTGAAAGCCACGCAAAACTCTCACCGCTACAGCGCGAGATGTTTTCTACTGCAATCGGAGGAAAAGCCGCAAGCACGTTGCTCTGCTTGCACGTGCATATTGGCATATATTCTTACATTAGAAAGAGCAAACTTGCTTGCGACGACTCGACGCTATAGTTAATCCAGCGTGCGTGTGTAGGTCTATTAGCCTCGGTATAAGCTTGGAACTTTAAACTAGCGCACAGTTGGAAACTTTGTTTAATAGGAGCAGTTTCTTTCTGTGCAACAGAAACGCGGCGAAGACAAGCGTTTACGATTAATTAACCGTTACGAATTAAAGTGTAGTTAAAAGTAAAATCGGCTAATTATTGCAACCCTAACGTCCCATTCACACAGGGCGTCAGCGTCAACGCTTCACATTCACTTTGAATGGGTGCCGTCAGGCATTGCCAAACTGCATTGTGGATCCATCGGCGCTGCTTAAGGTTAAAGTCTAGATCGGATACGCGGCCGGACGGAAGTGCGATATGTACATTAAATTAAAGTAACATTTTTTATGACACTACATAACAATAATTAATATTTTTACAGCACTATGACGGTTGGATTTAGAATTGGGGTGGGGGTAGGCGTTAAAAAAAACTATTTATTGGGTAATTTAATAAATAATATAAATAATTCTCGTTAACTTCCGGCCGCAACCATATCCGATACAAACCCGCTTCAGTGGCGATGCTCGCAGCAGAAGTTGAGATTTTCTCAACTTTTCAAGCACATATGGAAACATCAGCCAATCAGATTGCTGTACGCAAATACACCAGCTCAGATAGTGGCAGATTGCGGACTACTTTCACTGGTTAACGCTGCTATGATGATTCTATCAGGCCCAACTTCAGACACACCCTCTGTCAGGCGTTGACGCTGAAGCCCTGTGTGTATCAGGCATACTAACGATATCAGTGCATTGTACAAAAGGCCTTTTCTACAAACGTATCCAAATGTTTTCAGCTGCCCACTCCACTCGCTTAATGCCACTTGACTCACTCTCAGCCTTCAACTGCAGATCATGCTGTATTGAACAGACGCACATCACTTGATAACTTTAGCTACCGTTTTTCGACTCAACTAAATCTATTTTTGATGTCTTGGTCACTATTTGGAGACCCAGAACCAATTGCCTTGGAGGAAGGGTTCGGCCCACTGGTCGCCAATTGAATAGCCCTGCCCTAACCTTATTAGTACTGTATGTAGTAAGGTAAAAACCATTGTAATACTCATGTTGTTACATACATCTGTCCTCATAAACCATGTTTTCAAGATTACACTCACACATGTATCATTACCTTCTGAGTCTGTCTGTCCTGTCTATTCTCTGACTGTGTGATTTCTTCCCTACCCAACTGAAATAAATAAAACATTGAAGAAATCAAGAGATGCTGTTTTTGGGCAAGATTTACTCTCAGGGAAATAAAAAATGTTTACTGTCAGCACTTGCAACAGAAAAAATGCGTACAACATGATTTTTTTTTCAGATGACCCCAATGCATATGCATTTCCAAGAGTTTCCATTTCAGATGTAAAACTGATAAGAAAAGAATATTTAAATGTTGATTTACTAATGTTTGCAACAGACTTTGCTGAAGGGTCCCCACTTAACCAACTTCCCTGACATTCACTGATAAAATTGAATTTCCTTGACCTATGACGAACAGAAAAAACTGGGCTAGGTTATGAAAATGAGTGAAACAAAGTGATTAGAAAATGATACGGTAGAGAAAAATTACAGATGCAATTGACCCTTCACTAAGCCACACCCGAAAACCGCCACACACCAATCATGGCTTAGTAACTGTAGCTACGCGAAGGAGGTCTGTCAAGCTTTCGAGCGAGGGAAACAAGCCAAAGCATTGTGCATATGGATTGTGCAAATCTGATGCCCAGTAAAATTTCCTAAAAGTTTGGGCGGGGTGGTGGAATTTTTTCCCTTTTACAGAACCTAAAACGCAAGGGGAGAAATGCCAGCATGGATCAAGCTGTGTGAGGGGCGCTAAAAGAGTGAGGTTAAGTTGGTTTTGTTTTTAACATTCCTGACACATTTAGTGATTGACGGCAATAACTCACACACCTCTTACGCTGAAAGATCTAAACTGTGTTTTCAAAAAAAATACAAAGCAGATTATGTTTCCCAGCTGTTTTTTTCTTTTTGTTCGCTCAATATTATGAGCATTGCTCCATTTCAGCCCTCGCAATAGCTGTACAGCGACCACAATCCAGTCATATTTCCATCTGTTTCAAGCTACGAATATTTAAAATGACATATCAACAGAACAAAACTGAGATGTGATTACAATCTGAGCACTTGCAATCAACATACTTCACCCGCAGCTGTTTTTCAGTCATTTATAACCCTCATGTCCATATCAGAGCTACAATTCTCAGATTTTTTCATCCGTATTTTGGAGATTTAGTCATTGGTGACGATGTTATAGCGGGTTAGTGTCTGCTTTAATATTTGGTGTCTGATTAACATTTGCTGGAAGAGAAAATCTATTTGTTCACTTCAGTACTTTCATTTTCTTGTCAATTTATTTATTTTTCCACTTAACTGCAAATTAGAATAGAAACAGTATAAAGAGCACACAAACATACTGACAGTTATAGGTAATGTACATTGTTATGGGTCAATGATGCTAATATTTGGCACAAATCTATCGATTTCCCCTTTCTGGCCTTTTCTTGCTATGAATGAATTGTGGTAGCCATGGTAGAAGCACTGTCCATGCGTGTTTCCTCATCAGTTAGTAACGCTGTACTTTATTGTACAACAATTCAATTATCAGGCTTTTTGTTTAAAAAACAGCTAGGCTAGCTTCCTAGCTTCAATTTTGATTAAATTATTTTCTAATCGGTTGCCTATTATGTCATGAATATACCCCTGTAATGTATACTGCAGTCTTTTTTTCTCTTGCTTTCTAAGATATCTCACCTGTTCGCCAAAAATGACTAATTATATCCCTGGGAATGTCTAACACCGACGTGCCAGGCATGAAAGCTTGACAGGCGTAACTACAGTAACTAAGGAGGGCGGGGCTAGATGATCGTTCTCCTAAAGGCACGCATATGCTCCGGCGCAGCCTAAGCATAGATGCAAAACCCTCTCCGTGGCTGTCGGCGACGCTGATGCATACCTCTCAAAAAATGTAACTAAACGTCGCATGTAGTGGGCTGAGGTGAGAGCAGCGCGAGCCCAATAGAGCAAGTGTTAACAAGTGTGGAGTCCCGTGAAGGAGCTCCAGATGGAAACTGTTGTTTTGTGTTTACCTTATGATTAAAGTTGTTGCTTATCCGCAGATTCCTGCCTCAAAGTGAGCGAGTTTGGGCCATTTGTGCAATAAGGTAGTGCTCAGAAAAAAACACCAGCGAAGAAACTTGACACAGAGGAACATAAACACCTCACTGCCCGCTAGCGTTTCGGAAGTGTTATTGCAGAGAAACACAAACAGAGAGTAGAAGTATCAATGCTCGACTACAGCAATTGCATGTGCCGTGGGTCATGCCGATCACTCGACGCAGAAGTATAAACCAGACTTAGTTGTCCACTTAAATTAAATTTTTTTTAAAATATGACGCAACCCCCCACAGAGCTCGCTGAGGACCCCTCTCCCCTGTTGGGAACCGTTGCATTACTAATGACGAGTTCAGACTGCATGAGTTTAGCCTCGATTTTGACTCGCCGACAGGTTTTGAGAAATCGCCGACAAATTCCTGAAATCACAGGCAAATCGGTGCTCGTGCACGTGAGTGACAATCACAGTATGAACTATCAAAGACGCGATCTGAGAGAATCGCAAATGAGTCTCCGATGCCTGTGAGATATTTGGCGTGCTAAATATCTGGATCTGTCGGCGATTCAAATCATGCCGTATGAAATTAATTTTCACTGAAAATAACATCGGTATGCGATCACAGCCAATGAAAGACCAGCATTCACTTGTGTGAGTGTACCTGCAGGCCAGCGGGAGGTTGAGGGAGAAGTTAAAAGCTCTCATTTTCAGTTTATTTGAACCCAAGAAATAGAGGAAAAACTAGTGGAGGTTTGACAGAAGCACCAGTGTCTGACGTTTTATACAGAAAGTTAAAAAAGAAAGTTGAGGAGAAATTGCTAATTCCCTTCAAACCCAGGTGAACAAATATGTACATTTTCTACCCCATTAAAGGCTTTTTTCTCATTATGTAGCTAATAACAAAAGATATACTACGTGTTTTTGGCTGTGAGACGTAGTTTGGACGAAGTTGTCAGCAATTCTACCTATTGTAAAGTCATGCAATGTGAAAGCCCCGGTCGCCAATCCATCTTGTAGTGTAAACAAAGCAGCAACAAAACGTTAGCCCAGATAGTCATGCAGTGTGAAAACATCTGTGACACGACTACTTTGAAAATCATGCAGTCTGAACTTGGCATAAGTTCAAGTTGTCACAAACTTTTGATCACATGACCTTGAAAATTAATAGGTAATGGCAAATTCTGAAGTTATGTATTTCCGTGACCACAGAACTGAACCAATAAAATTGTGAAGCATTACACCCCTAATACATACATACTATTTTGTTAACATGTACTGTGTTTGTTAAAATAACATGAGCTTGGTGATCATGTATACATACTCTCTGGACCTTTGGACCATCTCTTTTCTTGGAACGACTCGTTTACGGGGTACTGGAGCTAAAGAAAAAGTGTATTTTAGTTAAATGATGCATATTTTACACATAAGTTGAATCAAGCTTGTATAATAGATACAGAACTGACTCGTGCTACAAATAGTTATTCTTAGAGAGTAAGTTGACCTGCTCTGAGTGGCCGTGATGGTGCGGGGAAGTTGAAGAGCTCTTCTCTCTCTCTGTTGAAAATGGCCTGTAACCTCCGTTCCTCAACCAGCAACCCCAGCCGCTTCATTCGCTCCCGAGAGCGAGACACAAACTCTGGCCGATGGAGCTCCAGAGCTTCCTGTTGGAAAAGCGTCATGCAAATGTACAAAGTTATACTAAATTTAACAAAAAATCAACAGTAAATTATGTAGGGTGACACTTCACCTGAACGGGTGTTCAGAAGACTGTAATGAAATCTTTGACTAACAACCTTTTTTATTTTGACTGTAATGCAATAATGTGCCCCTTTCGTAGTAATTATTGTGAAAAGCACTTTACAAATAAACTTGGATTGAATTAAATGTTAACAGAGTGAATTAAATCCTTTAACAGAGTAATGACAGTTTAAATGAGACATTGTAATGACAAATACAGTATGTTCCACTTAAAAAAGTGGAAAAAAAATATTCATGTCAATATAATGGCCTCATGACAGTCATGTTTATGACAGGTTTATGACAAGTTTTTTTTTGTCAATATCCCCTTTCACACATACAGACCTTTCTGGAAAATTTCTGGCAATTTTCTGGTAAGGTCTGTACGTATTAACAGGTCCTATTTGAAAATACCGGTAAATTCGTTTTAGCAATTTTCCAGAAAGAGAAGTTGTAACATTACCGCTAATTTGCCGGAATGCTGTTCTGTGTGAACACGGAAAGAAGATTGCCGGAAAGAGCGCGTTCTTGCTTAGAATGCTGACGTGAGACGTCTACTGCAGCCAATCAGAACATTCAGACACATTCACATCTGCGCTGTTTATGAAAATAAAAGCCTTTAGAAACTTTTCCAGACAGATTTAGCTGCTAGTTGTTGGTCAGATAACGTTTCTGTTCCTTCTTAATGCCAACTGTGTAAAGATTATCGATAGAATGCTTATGATAAACCACCGTTTGTTTACCTTCAAGCTCTGCTTGACGCGTGTGCACGTGATGTGCTGAAGTGCTCTGATGAGCGCCAGAACACACATTATGAACTCGACATGTGAAAGTGTTCTTCCATATGTTTTCATCGAAGTTGTTCACAATACTTATCCATCCACGGAATTTGTAATGTTGTCAAATGGCACATCTGCCTTTGGATGTCTCTGGGAAAAAACTGCTGCATGAATGCTAAAGCTTTAATTAAAAGGGAAACCATAATGCCGGATTCCTTTTACGTTTACTAATACAAACGCAGCTGTTTTGAGCCAATTTCTGGTTAATGATGTCAGAATTTACCAGTATTTTGGAATGGATGTGTGAACGGTCTTTTCCAGAAAAATTCCAGTCCATGCCTTTATAAACAGAGCTTTTTTTAATTTACCGGTAAAGTCGGAATTTTTTTTTTTGAATATTTACCGCTATCACTGTGTGAAAGGGGCTTTTGTCAAGTTGTCATGACAAAGACGAAGACCAGTTGTGTAGTATTTGTTTTTGTCAAGTTGTCATAACAATGTCATCTTTGCATTAAAAATGACAACTGAGTAAATGACACTTAATGACAGTTGTCATTAGCATGCATAAAATCTCATTCATATTCTTGACGTGTTATGTTTTATGAACACCCCTTCAAGTAAAGTTTTACTATATGAGGTTACAAACCAAACAAACAGGATCCAAAATGAACACTGAGGCCCAATCCCGATTCTACTCCTTAGCCCTTCCCTTTACCACGTTCACGTGAAGGGCTAGGGGTGTCCTTATTCTTTTTAGCTTGAAGGCGTAGGGCTAAGGGGAAGGGGTAGATAGCCCTTAAAACTGAGATTTTTCAGGACCACGCTTGAAACCAATAGGTAAGATAATTTCCCAAAATACACCAGCCACAACAGCTGCATAGCTGCACCCAGAAGTCAGGTGATGCTAATGTGGCAATAAGATCAAAACTATACTGCGCATTTACACAGTGGCAACATTTATTAATGTAAACACACCAAAAACAACATTAACATTATAGCAGACACTGTAAAAAGCTCATTCCCAGCCACTTCACTTTTCTCACAGGGGATTCAAGTGTCATCAAGTGTCAGAATGTTGGGAGACTGCTGTACAGGAGCTGTTGTTATTTTAGCGTTTTTTTAAAAGCATGACAGTAAAACATAAACACTGTTATGAATACATTAAAACATGTGCTTGTTTGTTATAAGAAATCATAATAATGACTAAAAATACAAATTTGAGGATCTTCTGACTTCCGGGTGCAGCTATCCTGCCGTTGTGGCTGGTGTATTCTGGGAAATTTTCTTACCCCTTGATTTCGAGTGTGGTCCTGAAAAATCTTTGTTCGGAGGGCTATCTACCCCTTCCCCTTAGTCCTACACCTTTAAGCTAAAGAGAACCCCTACCCCAACAACAGGAAGGCAACAGGAAGGGCTAAGGGGAATTAGGATTGGGCCTAATATGACTGCAGCTTTGGAATGTAAAAGATAAAGGGTCACGCAACACTAAAACACATGTTTTGAGCTGTTGACAGTCATATATGTCCCACGCTGCTAAAAACACTATTAGGATACATATATTTCACAAAAAAATGAAAACTGGTTATTTTTGTGTTAGAGCAAATTCGTACATCCGGTTTAAAACAAATTTTTGAAGCTGCGTCACGGCCATGAGATCTTAGCGTGTATTCCAGCGTGTAGACTGGCCGTCTGTACCTGGGAGAGCCTTATTACATCTCTGAGTGTGCTGCATTAATGCATGAGTAAGGCTTGGGTCAAACCAATCAGTCCGCTCTATCGTGCAACTTCATTAATATTCATTAATGTTACAGTGTTCAGACGGCAGAGAGATGCTGCGTTGTGTTGCCAAAACAAGCGTGCAGTGTTGCTTTCTAACTATTACACCGAGTTAGCACATGTTAGCACCACAATCAAACTTACCGTTGTGCAGGATTTTCACCGCATTTTGTGACAGGAATAACACACACGGCTTTCAGATGCTACCTGCCGAGTGCATCTAAGTTTCTGGGAAATGTCGAGGTTTTTTTCCACTCGTTCGCCGTGTGGTATCAAAGATAGCATGAAAAATACAGGCTTAGAGCAATCCCTCGAATCAAATATCTCGTTTGTCACGAGGGGCATGAAAGAAATTTCCTGAATGAAAGAGCCAAACTGTAGTTAAAGTCCACCGTTTAATAATTTGGCAAATAATATAATTACTGATGTCCAAGTAAACACAGTCCGTCTTTCTCCCCTGTGTGTGAGTGTGTCTTGACAGAAAATCAGCGCGTGCCCAAATCAACACTCCCATTTTTATGCCAATTTTTTACAGAGCCTCCCTCTTTTGCTCCTCTGACACTCCCCCTAAGCAGAGCTGGACACGCCCACTTTCCTGACTTTTTCCAAAGTAAAGGTGTGAAAACACCCTACTAAAGCAAGGGGGTTTCATGGCCCTTTAAAGCTATCCTTGGTGTGAGCAAGCTTCAGAACTCTAGCATGTTGATGGAATAAATCATTAAAAAATCACCTGCAGTGAAAGACGAACAAGAGCTGAGGTTTTGTCACTGATGTCCGTCTCCATCGCTGTTCTGGTTTCTGTCTGCCTCTCCTGCTCTTGCTGATTCTGTCTCTCCCTTAACGGTTCTCTGCTCGATTCTCTCCAAGGTCGAGTCCTGCTGTAAGGCTCAAACCAGGCTTGGCTTATGGAAGGTTCTGACTCGTTCTGTGGCTGGTTTTCCTTGCGGCCGTCAAACTTCAGCTCATCAGCAGAAACAAACCATGACACACCTTGAAGACAACATGATATTTAAAAGAGCAAGAGATAAGCCTTGATCACACACCAAATGGGGTTTTTAAGCTGAGAACTGCTTTTACTGAATGGTCTACTAATGGCCGCAAGCATTTTAAGTGCAGCTTATGCACCCTGTGCGCCTTGCTTTTTAACAGTTAAGAGTTAAAAAGTCAACTCTGAGCGAAAAAAGCGCACTATGTCAGTCGCATCTTTTTCATTCTCCAATCAAATGAAAGCAGAGGCAGGGTTTCCGCTGTGACAGCAGTGTTTCTGGTGTCAAGATGAATACGGAGACTTTTAAAGATGGAGGCTAGTGGTCACTATTTTGAGTTATCCAGAGCGGTATGGCTTCACAAATCTTAAATATCACAACATTATTAAATATTACAATTGTAATAATATCAACAGCAGCGCTCGCGCACAATACGCAGATGATTCAGTCGTTGCCTAGCAAAAAGGCAACAAAAAAAAGGCAGTGTAGTGCACCTCATGCACAGAAACGCACATTCGGTGTGATCAGCCCCTAAAAAAACAGCAGTAAACAGGTTTGTGTGCGTGTGTGTTTGTGAACATGTAATATATACCATGCGGGTAACGTGTCCGCACACTCTTATTGCTGGAGTCTCTCTTCAGAGCTGTTTGGATTGGTTTAGCTGTGGAGGCAGTAGGGATGGGAATACCATTCTGAAGGCCACTGCCAAATTTGTTTGATGAAGAGACATTTTTGAAAGCACCAGGAGAGGGAAATACGGTGCCTACATCTCGAGTGTGCTTTCGTGTGCCGTTTATCACAATCTCCAAATAACCTGCACAAAAAATAAATATAAACAAAAACTCAGACGATGCCTTTCATTGCTGGGAATCTCTTTTTCTTTTTTTCTCTCTTAAATGATACAGGTTGTGTTGTGCAAAAAGTCTGTCGTTGTGGTACTGACCTGCCTGCACACTTTTGCTGACCAGTTTGACTTTTGACTTTTTTGTTTTAAGGCTGTTGAAGACGCCTCTTTGAGAATGGTGGAATGAAGTGCTTGAAGATGATAAAGAGCCAGCAGAGACCTGCAAGAACAACACATGATTAGACAGCTTATTAAACAATCTGTATCTTCAATCAATTTCTTCAGGGTATTTGCAGGAATCCTAAAGGTATTTCAATACCTTTTTAAGACTTTTTACAGACCTTCCCAGAATATTTTAACACCTTGTCGCCACTTTAAGTTCTAATCAGTATCAAACCTTTAACTTAATAAACAGTTGCTAATAAATAGTTGTAGTTAAATGAATCAATAAAGCATAACCATTCAAAAGAACTCAGATAAGCTCAGAAGAAACAAAGCTTGAAAGAATAAATTTCCCGGTTGTTTTCAGCCACTGTCTAAACTCGTCTTACTCCAACCAGGAGTACGCAAACGTACATTTTTCCATTTTGCCGTCTATTTCACTCTATAGTTTCGATACATGTGAAGAGCGCCAGATCATCTTCCAGCGTTTGTCGCAAATTAAGTGACATCACCTGCACGAAGGAACTTGGCCGGACACGTCCCGGACCAATCGCATGGATCGAGCATATTAGGAGGAAAATAAATATATTTATGCTTTTTTGGATTCAAACACTATGTACAACGCTTTAAGAAAATTAAAGACCTCGTAAAAACGTGATGAAGACATTTTAATACCTTTTAAAGGCCTTAATTTTCTCTTTTTATACTTTTTAAGACCTCTTTGACACCCTGATCTATCTTTTCTTTCACCAAACAAAACCGTTAACATTAGAGCTTATCGATACTTCAGTCTTTTATAATGTAGCACCGATAACGATAAAGTACTGAGTTTCGGTACCCAACCCTAATTGTGCTTACTGCTCTAAAATAAATCATTTTTAAATGTCTGAATAAAAAAAAAAAACTTTTCCCCTATTGAACACAATATATTTGATTTTAAGAAATATTAATAATATTTTGGAACAGTATTTTTTTTTTATGTGGAGGGTCCTATTTTTGGTGGAGACAGTAGCTATGTTTCCATCCAAAAATGCGAATAAACTTTATGCACAAAACTGAATTATCGCATAAAATTTGTGCGAATGAAGCATCGTTTCCATCCAACGAGTCAAAGCGAACAAAATCGTCACTTCCTGATTAACTGGTGCCAAATATCAACAGTAAAAACTGCATTTGCTGCAGTAGGAGAAGCTGCATCAATCTTTTCTAAATGAATGCGCCTCAGAAGACAATCCTGGCAAGCAGTGAGTGCGCAGTGGTGTTTGAAGTTGTCAGACGCGGAGCACAGGCGCTCTCGATTCTGGAGGTCATTAATAATATAATAACATTAATACTGAAATGGTAAGGCGTTTTATAATGACCAAAACAACATTTCAGATGTTTTATAATGTGCTCAGCCTGACGTTTTATCCATTCACAAACATTTTAAGCATCACATGATCTCTTTTAACAAAATCACATGACCTTTTTTAATGCGCATGCTGGAGTTTGTGCGGTAAAAGTGTTTCTATCGCAGTTTATGAGCATCTTTTCTTATCGAATAAAAAGTTTATCCTACCCAGTTAGGGGCATAAGTTGTTTATGCGCATTTTCAAAATGTATGCGCATCATAGCGTTTCCATCAACTGTTTTTTTTTATGCACATTTGCAAAATGCGCATAAAATAGGTGGATGGAAACATAGCTACTGTTGTCCTAAAGAAATTAAATAAAATATTAGTAAAAAAAAAAAAAAGAAGTACATATATACAGTAGGAATAGTTCAGTAGTTTGATGGCTAACTACCATTTTTTTCTAGTCATTTTCCCCACAGGAAAACAAAAGTTCAAAAACAACTGCAAAAAAAAGCTTATGTCCACATTGCAAAATAAGATCCCTCTTGCGATTAATTATTCAATCTGGCTCCTAATCCTATAAACCTCTGATATTACAAGTTACTTACTGCATTCCAGAATAAAGATATGTTTTTTTTTGTATTTGTTGAATACTTTTCAAATCACTTGACTTGACTATATTTAAAAATACACACAATAAATTCAAAGCAGAAATGAAAAGTCTTACTGTGGAGTCATCTGTATTGTCTGTTGTGACAGAGACTGCAGCATCTTTAGTACTTGGTTTCCTTCGACTTGTTTTCTTTGCGTTGATGCTGTTGTAAAGTCTGAGCAAGCTGCCGTCGCTTTTCATTCCTTCACGTGTGACTCTGTGAGCTCCAAAAGCTCTCTGCAGTCTCTCTGTGTCCACAGTGGAAACACTACTGCTGGTCTCCACAGACTCGTCTCTCTCAGCAGGACAGAGATGCACTTTCCCTTGTCCTTCATCCTGAACCCACGCATGCTTTGGAGGCGCTTTTAACTGCACTCTTTCTCTTTGCTCTTCTTCCTCTTGGTCTCTCATCCTGTTATACTCTCCATTGCCACTGTCTGATGACTGCTGAATACTATGGTCTGTTGGAGTGGTGTTGTGAATGAGACGAGACAAGCGCTCCAGTCTATCTAGCAGAGACGTCTCTCCGTCATTGATGGATCGGGACTCCTCTGTGCTCCATTTTTCATTAAAGCGACGCCACAGCTGGTCTAGCGAACTTGTGATCTCCAGGCTAACATCATGAGGTGTTCTGTCCTTCCCTTTCTTGTTCCCCCTGTAGGGTCTTCTGTTTGGCTGAGAAGATGAGTAGTGTGGTTCTCGAGGTATTTTAGGCTCCTGTGTGGTGCTGTTATGAAAATGGACATGGTCCATACTGTAGTCTGCCTCCATGTTCAGGGGGACAAAATGGTCTTCCTTATCGTTATACTCTGCATCTATGCCAACAGTCTCCATGTTCTTCTTTGAGACTTCGGGAGCGGTACTGACAAAAGTGCTTGCTGATTTTGGAGGACAATCTCCACTGGAAACTGAAAGCAGGACAGATTAAAATGTGTTTGTGTTGATAATGTGTTATAGTAACAGTCCATGGCAGTCCAAGTATTACATAGATTCTTTGTAAAGCACCAATTCCGGTTCATTTACTTTTTTGGCGATAACTTGAACTTACTGACGTATCCAAGATGCTACCAATTTTTATTACGTTTTTATCAATTTCAGAGCTTTTTTGTTAAAATGTTAACTCTGCTAATGTAGAATCGTCAAATACTATTGGATATTCGTCTATCTTTAAGTAATCTGGTCTACAACCTTGCAAATAAAATCCACTTGTTCACTTCAGTTTTTAGCCTAGAACGAGATGTTGATATATATTTGAAGAGTTCAGAAGCAAAACCCTCTAAATCCATCAGACCTCTTTTCTTGTAAATGAGCATTTTCTATAAGGCTCCCCTAATTAAGCTTAGGAGTTTCATTTTATAGGTAATGATAAGGTTATTAGCTAGTAAACAAAATTACTTTTTTTTTTTTTTCAAAAATATCACTTTGGAGAATTCTTTGGTTTTTAACAATGTAGATTTTCTTTGACGTCAAAACCAGCAAAAATCACTTGTGCTTTCTTTTTTTCTTTTTTTTTTGAAAAAACCTCTAAATCCACTCATTGGGACAAGACATTGCAATTAGCTGAAAAATCCCTAAAGATGCTTTTAGAAATTATTTTACCAAACATAAAAAACATTACACAAACCACCTAAAATTAAAAATACATCTGCCAAGTAAGTGGTGGTTCATTCCACTGTGGTAATCCCTGATAAACCAGGGACAAAGCAGAAGGGAAATGAATGAATGAAATCTGTCAGGTAAGTGCATTAGTCAATAACAATAAAACCGACATTAATTAAATCTTAACTTGTGTTAAAAACAAATAAATAAAAAGAAAATAATATGCTTAAAAAACAAATAAATTTATGTAGTTTGATGGGTAAACAATGGGTTTAGAACATGTAATGGAATGATAATAAAGCAATTTTTTTGTACTTTAAATGTGTCCTATGGTGTGACATAGCAAAGTAAAAAAGAAAAAACAACTCTTAATACTATGAAATACCATGAGAGCAGTTTACCTTCATTGTTGGACACTTGTCTTAATACAGTGCTATTTATTTGATATGAAATTATGAATAAAATTTGTTTTTCTCAATGGGATAGAGGGGTGTTACACCAAAAGACAACAAAGCATTTTTATTAATGGGACCAAAAAGTTAAATAAATTGCAGCCAGGTGCACATCAATGATTTAGACACATGATCTTGAATGGGGTCCTTCCTCCAACTACTTAAAGTTTTCAGTGGGATTGACCAATTTGACCAAAACTTTTCCAGGCCTGGAAAATGCCATGTCAAAATTCCATGACTTTTCCAGGTTTTTCATGATCGTATGAACCCTGAATTTATTACTAAATGTATGATTTTATTTTTAATTTATAAGAGCTGTAATTTATTGAATCATGCTTGAGACAGTCACACAATAGGACAGTTTACCAAAGCTAAAACTAGAGCTAATTTAACAAAATATGATAAATTAATATGTTAAGGGAAAATATTAAATAATATTTTAATAAAGAAGAAAAATCAAGAAAAATGTTTTAAAAACAAATTTAAATACTGTGTTTTTTTTTTTTTTTTGCAATACCTCATGTAAGTTTAAATGTATTATCTTTTATTATTAATTATGTTCGGTGACAAAATTCATGATGAAAAAATTAATATAACTGTTTAATAAAACAGTTTTTTAATTGCACCAAAATGTAATGTATATATCTACTGAGAATAAGACAAAAATATTGGTCAATATATATATAATAGTTTTAATAACTCATTTCTAATAACTGATATATTTTATCTTTGCCATGATGACTAAATAATATTTGACAAGACACTTCTATACAGCTTAAAGTGACATCTAAAGGCTTAACTAGGTTAATTAGGTTAACTAGGCAGGTTAGGGTAATTAGGCAAGTTATTGTATAACGATGATTGGTTCCGTAGACTATAGAAAAAAAAAGCTAATAATTTTGACCTTAAAAAAATAAAAACTGCTTTTATTCTAGCTGAAATAAAACAAATAAGCCTTTCCATAGAAGAAAAAATATTATCAGACATATTGTGAAAATATCCTTGCTCTGTTAAACATAATTTAGGAAATATTTAAAAAAGAAAATATTAAACAAAATCAAAGGCGGGCTAATAATTCTGACTTCAACTGTATATATAGATCCATATATATATATATATATATATATATATATATATATATATATATATATATATATATATATATATATATATATATATATATATGTATGTATATATATATATATATATATATATATATATATATATATATATATATATATATATGTGTATATATATATATATATATATATATATATATATATATATATATATCAGTTGTATATATATATAACAGATTATTCATTTATTATTTAAAGACATAACTATTTTTGAATAATCCGTAGAAATTGGGAGGGATAAAAAAGTAAAGGTAATAACAAAGCTCTTACCAGTTTTATTTTAGCATGGTGTTCCTATTGCTGTTTTATTGATGGTTTGAATTAGATAGACAGATTTAACATTTATTTTTGTTTAATCAATTTTTGAAGCAGCTTAAATACAATTGCACTATTATAGAGAGTATTAAAATATTTTATATTACAAAACAAGGTGGATGAATAAATGATGACCATTTAAATGATTTAGAATGAAGCAACTATTTGAGATATTTAACTAACAGAAACACTGCTGTACATCTTACCTTTGTTCATATTGGTCCTCTTACTGTAGATGCCTTCCTTGTGCTTTGGTGTAATTGTGTTGTCTTCTTGCTCTCTAGAGCCTAAAATGTCTTTATTGAAGTGAGGAGGAACAGCATCATCAGAATCTGTAAAGCAAGCATGAGAGAGCTGGATTACACACAGGACAAACAAACGGGGGCCCAGAGAGGTTTGGCATGTGGATCAGATGAGGATTCTGTTCTTGGATTGTGTTTCACGTGGACAAAGCCCATGAATAATGCAGGACCGGGTGAGAGTGTGAACCATCTGCAAGGCTCAGGGGGGAGGGGCTAGAGAGGTACAAGTAGTAACCCCTTATTACTCAACACACATCGTTATATATGGAAAATTTGGATTTGACATCAGCCTGAACAAAACCGGTGCACATTAATTGCCTTTTTTTATCATATCATACATTTTTATTTCAGCAACAACAAGTATTTTTAAGGTAAAAACATTTCATTAAAGGTCTGGTGAAGTGCTTTTAAATGTGCATTTTCATTCAAGGCTTGGCATAATCTTAATTGAAAAATCAAGAGGAAGGGACATAATGTAGCCCCTCCCCTTTATAAATGAAACAGCCAATAGTGTATTGTTTTATAACTGCTCTGCAAGTAAGAGTAATTAAGTTCAAGCAAAGTCCCTTTAAGGCAAGTCATTCGACTCGGTGGCCATCTCTGAAACACCTTTCGGGCAGTATGCTTGGTCACTCTGTCTGAATGGGGAATCATCAAATTCTCCAAAACTGCTTGCCAACCTTACGATTGAATTTTATATTAGGAATCACCAATAAAATTGAAAAGCAAATGTCCCTTTAGATTCATTTTTAAACATCCAAATCACATAAAATCTGCAGAAACTCACGTCTGGTCCGAACCCCTCCCCCAGAGTATCGTCAGTCTATAGCGATCAATGATTGGCTCCTTTACTAGAAAGCGGGCAATATTTGCCATATAGTGATCGACGATTGGCTCCTGTACTAGTAGGCGGGGCTTTATTCACCATATTGACCGTTACACTTTTTCCCACTCAAAAAGATACAAGTGACATGTCTTGTGTATTCTATAAGCTTTGTCTCATTTCAGAGGCTGCATCCTTCGAAGGATGCATTCGAATGTGCTGAGTCATCGCGGCTGACAAAGGCTCTCATTGAAAAAAAAAGGCTCCTTCAAACGCAGCCTTCGTTTCCCAGGTAACGAAGGACACAACAGATGGATCCTTCGTGGCCTCGATTATCCCAAGATTCATTGCATGCTGATAACTGTAGGCATTTTAAAAAAAGACACTGGGGATTAAATGTATGGCTGCGTCCGAAACCGCATACTTTCATACTATACAGTGTGCTAAAAACAGTTTGCGAACCGAGTTGTTTATCCAAATGCATAGAATTCAAAAATGCGAGAAGTACCCGGATGACTTACTACTTCCGGCGAGATTCCGAAGTGTGCATCCCATGCACGCTCCGCTATCCTATGATGCCCCATGAGAGAATTCATTAATGGGAGTGAAGCGACGCAACTGACGCAGATATGTCACGTGACCATGACAAAATGGCACATGTAGTACGTCCGAATTCCATTCAAACTTCTCACATTCATACTGTATAGACCGTACTTTTCTAACGGCCGAGTAGTACATTTAAACACGAGTAGTAAATTTTTATACTTTAAAAACAAAAGTTATAACAAATTTTATTGCTGCTTGTTAACCTTAAGGTGTTATTTACACCTTGCTAGGTAATGAGATCTGTCTTCTGTAGGATAGATCGTCTTATTTCAAAACGCTCGGTTCGGCCTGTGTGGACTTTGAAGGACTCACCTTTGAAGTCTACATTCTTCGGAGGATGCAGCCTCTGAAATAAGACTTGGCTATCATCTGTGGTTCAAGTGAATTATCATATGTGAAGTGTATTGAAGGGGGCGGGGCATGTCAGAAGGCTTTTTCATGTCAGATACTAGAGAGAATTTGATTAGTCATGATTTGATGAGAAACTGAAGTAAGAGGTGACGTGAATAAAACTGATGATCTATTTAGGTCGAAGTGACAAACTACAGTTTTACATGTTTATATTATTTTTAGATCTTCTAAACATGAATTTTGTCACTGTTTTGTTGCGCACTAGCTTATTGATATCCTAAAAAACCTTTTAATAAATATACAATTATAAAACAAACAAATTAATAAATAAGTTAGATATGATTTTTAATGTTAATATATGATTTAAATTTTTTTTTATTCTGGTGATACGTTGCTGAACAGTGAGTGAGTTCATTTCTTTAAAAAAAGCCTTCTGCAGTCATTTTAAGCTCGACAGTGCAATAGAATGTGATTTACAGTAATAGGAACTTTGAGTGAGCTCAAAAAAACACAAGTTAGCCTTGTATGTCCAATGAGTCATCTGGTAAAAATCACTTGACCGAATCAATCACCAATCGTTGTGTCTTTCATTGTGTGATATCTTGCCGAGATATTATTAGTCAAATAAAATTATATACTGCAGAAAAATAAAAATGTCCCTAAAACAAGCTAAATAATCTTCAAGTAGGGTAAGCAAAAATAATCTTAAGGAAAAATTTTATTTAGACTTATTATTTCTAAAAAACAAAGCAACATTTTTTACTAGTCTAAGAAATGCTTCTTGGTTTAAGAATTATTAGATATTTGGACTAGAAGCAAGACAACAATTTTAAGTGAGTAAAGCATATCTGCAGTGTAAAATGCCTTTGAAATCATTCATTCAGTTCTTTTCGCTTGATCCCTTTATTAATCTGGGGTCGCCACAGCAGAATGAACCGCCAACTTATCCAGCATATGTTTTACGCAGCGGATGCCCTTCCAGCTGCAACCCATCACTGGGAAACATCTATACAATCTCATTCACACACACATACAATAAGGACAATTTAGCTTACCCAATTCACCTAAAGCACATGTCTTTGGACTTGTGGGGGAAACCTGAGCACCCGGAGGAAACCCATACACCAACATGGGGAGAACTCCACACAGAAACGCCAACTGACCCAGCCCAGGCTCAAACCAGCGACCTTCTTGCTGTCAGGCAATCATGCTACCCACAGTGTAGCCTCTTTGAAATCATTTGAAAAAAAATGTATACCTGGGTGAGAACTTTCTACAGTTGTGTCAGAGCGACCAGGAGAAAGTTCTGGATCAACCTGCGGCATGTAGAACAGCTCGGAGCTTCCATGAGGTTTGTATGGCAGCAGTGTGGGCACAGCTGAAGCAAATGAGGAAAAACAATTAAAGTGATTCAAATACCAGCACACTCAAATGCCATAAAAAGCTTAATAATAATAAAATCTCCATCATGTACCTGCTGTGCCGTATGCAGTTTGACCAGAGAGAGTTCTGGATTTCATGTCCAGCCTGTTAGAGGGAGCAGAGGATTGTGTGTGTCTGGCTGGAAAGCGTGCACTGACACTTCCTGTGTTTTGGCCTTGAACCCGTTCTCTGTATTCATATGAACTGACATGATTTAATGTTGAGATTCTGTGCATGGGCTCCAGTTGTGGATCAGCCACGCTTGGCACTATGGGTCTTTGAAGCGAGACATCTTGACTGATGTTTTGAGTGGATTTCTCAAAACGAATCTGATTTTTGGGTTTAGGTGATAAGGTGACATGTATGTGAGAGAGGTGGGACTTGTTATTGAAGGTTGAGCTTGTGACATTATAATCGATGTGAGACATTCTCTGGGCTTTATCTGTAATTGTGTTCTCTTGTTTATCCTCAGTTGTTTTCTTCTCGTCAATATGCTGTCCTTCTGTTTCTTTTTCTCTGTCAGAGTCTTTAGTTCCAGCAGGCGTCTCATTGGCTGAACCAACATTAGTTATTTCCAGGGTACCTGTGACCGGACTGTGTGGTGGTGACTGTGGAGATGGAGTACGGCGAGTGGTTGATATGGTAATAGAAGTAAAGGGCTTGGTGCTAAAGCCTTCTCTAAGAGCGATCTCATGTACTTTGGCTTCAAGATCCTGAACTGTGCTCAAAGGATTTGAAGGGGCTTTCTGCAGCTGATCTGAGAGACGATTCTCCATGTTACGCAGTCCAACATAACCCTTTGTCTGCTGAGATTCAAGGCCAACACTTGACTGTGCACTGCCCTCGGAATCTGAGCTCCACTGAGAAACAAAACAAGACAAACAGAGAGCATATATTAATACTAATTAATACATCAGTGCTTGGGAGGATTGTGTGGAAGTAGATTGTGAGTTTCAGAGGAAACACTGCAAACGTGGACACAGAAGAAAGTCACACAAACAGCTTTACCTTGAACACAGTCTATCAGGAGTGTTGATAATGCAGTCTGCCGCACCAGAAACAAAACTCATATTATTTCACCATAAAGTGAGACACTTAGGTTGTTCAAACTCAAAGTGATAACAATAAATATGTCATTTTATGGCCAGCAACTAATTAGTGCCGGTTACTGGCAATTACAAGTCTGTACGGATTTGTCTATTAAAGTTGCAGTAGGTGATCTGCCAGAATCCTAGCATTCGCATAATAGCTTAGAAATTTTATGACCCTTCCCTGCAGTCTAAAGCCACGCCTCCTCAAGGGCCTTCTCACACTATGCTATCTGAACCGTGCCCAGACTCGTTTCTCGGATCGTTTGAGAAGTGTGAGTTCTCTGAATCGGGCTCAGGCACGGTTCACTTGGCCGGCTCAGGCCTGTTTAGAAGAGGTGTGTCAGAGAGCTGTTCACTTGGGCTTTGGCGCGGTCCACTTATTGTGTGAGTGCAAAGCGTGCCAGAGCCCGAAACTGAAGACGAGACGTGACTTTTACGGCACTGTTTTATATGTGTTTATTAATAATTTTTACCGTTCAATGAACACAAACTGTCGTAGATTATTAGACACAAACCCTGCACGACAGCTGCAGCTTTAGCAAACCACCTACCTATAGCACGAGGACTTTATGATTGTTTATGAGCGTCAAAAGTGGCTGATCTGTTCGGCGAGATATTTGACTGTGTCACTGCATCCCAAACACATAAAACAATATAACTAGAGAAATCTTCACTGTGCTGAGCGAAAGCGCTTAATGAACAGCGCATCATTGATGACGTAAGTGTGCCAAGGCCTGAATGCAATGTGAATGCGGGGCGTCGGGGGAGACGGGAGGGGGGATAACCGTGCTTTGGCCCGGTTCAAGGCAACTGTACATACTGTGAGTACGCCCTAAGTCATAAATGCACACTGATTAGATATAACACTAGATCATGTCCTTCACCAGTTAGAAAATGGTATGATAACCTTGGATAAAAATATCACGGTTTTATGGTATCACAGTATTGTGATTAATGCTCTAAAATATATTCTGGTTAAAAAAATTTTTTTTTCCCCTTTGAACACAATATTATCTATTTGAAGAGTTCACCCTTAGCTGATGATTGATTATGAAGGGAGGAAACCGGAGAGCCCAGTAAAAACCCACGCAAACACAAGGAGAACATGCAAACTCTGCACAGAAATGCCGACCTGGCCAGGAAGTGTCAGAGCCGGTGACATTCTTGCTGTGCGGCCGTGGTGCTAACCACTAGGCCTCCATGCTGCCCTGACAAGAAAATGGTAGGAGTAGGGGTGGAAGGGGGAATTCTTTATGACGAAGATGGTTGAAGTAAGACACTCTATTTATTTATAGTGGTTAAGGAGTCGTCTGATTGATAAATCAGTGTTAGCTAATGTGGACCAGGTACTATCAATCATAAGCACGTGCTCCTCTCGAAATTAGTTTATAAATAAACTTCACTTTGAGAAAAATTTTAAATATTTTGGAACAGTAAACATGTCAGGATAAATAACTCAAATTAATTATTGACTTCTGCTGTCTTCATTTGTTTCAAAAATACAGACTCTTTAAATGTCATCTTTTGATAACTTTTCTTCTGGAGATACTGCTGTCCTAAAAAAAAAAAAAAAAACGTAAATAAAAAAAATCTATATTATAATAAATTATTAAAATATATTATCTATATTATAATAATTACATAATATTTTGGCGGCTTTAAAACCTTGAGTTTTCACACGATGGTATACCTTGAAAACGGTTATCGCCCCATGCCTAGTGAATATAAATCAAACTTCACCTCAGTAAAGTTGGTTAGGCACTTTTACGTATGTTTTGTTAAAAACGGAAATAAAAATTAGTTCAGAAATGAAGCAGTGCTAAAAAACAGAAACTACTGATACGAGTTTGTTAATATCACAGCTCCGTCAGAGAAAGTGGTTGAGATCGAGCACATCAAACAAAATGCAAATGAGCAGTGTACTGGTGGTCGGACATGTCAGATACTAGAGAGCATTTGATTGGTCAGAAGATTTGATGAGAAACTGAAGTATGAGTTGACGTCAAAAAAATCGTGGAACCATTAAGGCTGAAGTGACAAACTGCAAGCTTTGAATGTTTCTATCTTCAAAATGTACATTTTGTCACAGTTTTGTAGCACATTCGCTTATGGACATGCCTAAGACTAGGGCTGCTCGATTATGGGGAAAATAATTATAATCACGATTATATTGGTCATCATTGGAATCACGATTAATTAAATGATATACAGTTGAAGTAAAAATTATTTGCCTTCCTGTGAGTTTTAAAAAAATAAATATTTCCTAAATGATATTCAACAGAGCAAGGAAATTCTCACAGCATTTCCTCTAATATTTTTTCTTCTGGAGAAAGTCTTATTTGTTTTGTCTTGGGTAGAATAAAAGCAGGTTTAAATATTTTGAAAACTATTTTAAGGTCAATATTATTAGCCCCCCTAAGCAATATATGTTTTGACTGTCTGCAGAAGAAACTATGTTATACGATGACTTGCATAATTACCCTAACTTGCCTAATTAACACAATTATGCCTTTCAATTGCACTTTAAGCTGAATGCTTGGATCTTCAAAAATATGTAGTAAAATATCATGTGCTGTCATCATGGCAAAGATAGAATAAAATAGAATATAAATATGAAACAAACTGTGCTTTAAGCATATTCACTGTAAGAAAAAAACTTTAATTTTAGCCACAAAAGTCCTGCAGTCAAGTGAGGAATTTTGTCCTTTTGTTGTTTGATTAATAATTTAAACAATCGGCAGCAGGAATATTGTGCGTTGTCACTTTAAGAGCAGTGCGATTCTGATTTATGGTTTCACTTTCACATGTCTTTTGATTCTCAACTCATTTGTTACATAAATGAGGGTTAATGTAAATAATCACTAAACACTGCATTTTGACCAAGCGGCAACCTCCCGCTCTCCCTTATAAAGCAAATACATAAGTAACTGAAACTGCAATTCATCAAAATTCCACTAGTCCTGGCTCCATATAGAGCAAATTTTTATGGAGCCCACTGTTAAAATGGCCAACTTTACAGCAGAAAACAAGGTGTTTACAGCCTGGTACAAAGAATGATTTTGGTTCATATAGCTAATATTACCCTTCATGACAACTGTGAGGGGGTGAATATTTTTATAACTCATCCGTTTCATTTATATTAAGTTATTTTACGTCTGCATAATTAAGGGCATGGCCACTTAAATGTGACAGTTAGGTCTCGCTGGTCGCAGTCACATCACCTCAACTGATTCCGGCTGATTAGCCGCTAAACTCAACATATACATGGTATTTTTGCTTCGTTTTATATTGCTTTAAACAGTCAGTTGCCTTTTGGAATTATTTCTTACAATTATCAGATGATATGGCATGCTGTGTGGACTTAATTGTGCTTACAAACTATTCATGTGGAAGGTGAAATTAAATGGGGAGTGAAATTAAAGACTTATATACCATATCTATAAATGTATAATTTTTTTTTAAAGATCATTTATCATTTATATTTTTCTTTAGAACTGTAATACACTCCAGAATCCAAGTGGTGCTCGCTGCAGAGCCATTTGAGGAGAGCTGAGCTCCAGCGAGGGGGAGCTTAAGCTTGAGCTCCACCTTTTTTGCACTTCTTCTACGAGTGATGTCACTGGGGGTAGGGTTAGGGGTGGGGTTGGTGTACGCATTAAAACAGCTTACAGGAGGAGGAGCGACAGCTCATGCTCCCCCTCGCTGGAGCTCAGCTCTCCTCAAATGGCTCTGCAGCGAGCACCCTCTTCCAGAATCTGACAGACTGATTAGCTGTGGGCTCTAGAAGAGATCTAAAACGTCATACAGTGTTTCACAGCTAATAACTTCATAACTTGTTAGGACAAAAACTCCTTTTAACATGGAAAAGATACCTTTTATCACATCACAGTGCTGCGTTACTTGTAGTTATGATATAGTGTTAGATGTTAGTTATAAATGTAAAACTAGGGATCCTAAGCACACAATTAAATATCTAATATAAACTGATCTTGAAAGATAACCAATATAGTGACAATTTATTGTGCATCCCTGGCAGATCTGGCTACAACCACTGAGCATTGAAATGTTGACAGTTTGTGAACCAGAAGCACTTTGTTATATGTTAGCGTATGAATGTTACCTTGGTGTATTTGGTGTTCAGCAGAAGCTCTCGTTTAATTTCTTCAATTCTCTTTCTGTCCTCAGTGTTTAACTCTAAACTTTCACACCGACGACCAGAAACCTTCATCAGGATCCATTCTACGGAGACAAATTCAATCATTCAGTCACAAAGCAATAGTTAACTCAAATGAACATTGCTTTTACCCATTTGCTTTTGTTCTCCAATAAAAAATAAAAGGAGACATTTTAATTGAATCAAGGTCCTTGGTGCATTAGAACAAAGTAATAGGCTAATTACTAAGGTAATAATAGAGGTAATAATCGCATTGATTAGAGACTTTAGAAAGACCAAAACAACATTTCAGATGTTATATAATGTGGTCAGTCCACTGGTTTGTTCATTAAGGTCACCCCATCATGCCTATTTTTGTTATCACATGATCTGTTAAAACAAAATCCCATAACTTTTTTTGATTTACATGCTGGAATTTATTTGGTAGATATGTTTTCCTTGTAGTTTATGTAAATTAATTTTATCGGATAAAAAGTTTATCCTACTCTGTTGGCGCATAGTTTTTTTTTACGTGTATTTTCCAAATGTATGCACATCTTAGGATTTCCATTAAGCGTATTTATTTAATATTCCAAAATACGCATGAAAATAGGTGGATGGAAACGTAGTCAGTCTATCACTGTTTTTTTTTACATGAAATTTCATTTCAGGGTTAACAGGGTGTCCATTTAAGAAAGCCACTACTAGTGATTACAAAATGCATACAGTTGACGTCAGAATTATTAGCCCCCTTTAAAAAATTTCCTTTGTTAAATATTTCCCAAATATTGTTTAACAGAGCAAGGAAATTTTCACAGTAAGTCTGATAATATTTTTTTACTCTGGAGAAAGTCTTATTTGTTTTATTTCTGCTAGAATAAAAGCAATGTTTAATAATAAAAAAAACATTTTAAGGTCAGAATTATCAGCACCTTTAAGCTATATTTTTTCAACAGTCTACAAAACAAACCATCATTATACAATAACTTGCCTAATTACCCTAATCTGCCTAGTTAACCCAATTAACCTAGTTAAGCCTTTAAATGTCACTTTAAGCTGTGTAGAAGTGTCTCTAATAATTTTGACTCCAACTGTAAATGACCATAAATCCTCTTAGACCAGGGATGCCTAAACTTTTCCGTATGAGGGGCAAAACGGCAAATATCACTGTGGGCTAAAGATAGATATACCAAACTATTTTTGATTAAAATCACCATGGGAAGTTTACTAATTAATTTCCTAATATAAAAAATAAATAGAAAGCTCTACTTTGAATTGTATTAAAGAGCCCCTATTATGGATTTTTGAAAATGACCTTCCATGTATTGTGTAACACATCTCTAAGTGAAGTGAAATCTCCAGGTAAGGCTTAAATCAAAAAGTGAGTCGTGTTTAAAACTATTGATTCATTTATAGAAGAGTCGATTCTAGGGTTGTAACAATATACCGGTATGACGGTTTACCACGATTTGAACGTGCACGATTATCATACCATGAACAATTGCATATCAACGGTTTTAACCCTTAAAGACCGAGACAGCCGCCCGCGGCTAAAAATAAGTATTGCTCTTAAATGTTTAATAACTTTTGATCCGCTGATCCGATTCATACAATTCAAAGATTGGCATAAAGAAGAGAATCTCAGCTGAAGAAAGAAGATACATCCCAGTGATGTATCACATAACATTCGCGGACTTTCAGAGGCTCCGGAATCAGTGCGGTTACGTCATCAACATTTGACAACGCTGATTTGACAAAGAAACGCTCGTCACTGTGTCTCCGGACAAATCAGACATGATACATTGATGCATTGTCCCTCCTCCATGCCCAGATTGGTTCAAACTCGCTATAACACAACCAATAAGCATAGGTTTCGCTTTTGTTTGTGGACCAAGCTTTTTGAACAACACGGAATGAGAGATAGGCATACATTTATGCGCGGCTAAATAAAACGCAAAAAAAAAAGTTTTTCATGAAATAATTCTCATACTAAGTACTTTTGCATGCACAGCAGCACAGAAACATGACAAAACAGTGACACAGCAAAGACGAACTGCTGCTCTTGCTGTTTTCAAAAGACGCAAATGAAGGTGCAGCTGTTTGTCTGCATTGCAGACAACCATATCCAAATCCATATCGACAGACAACCATATCCATGCTGGCACATAAAACCTAAGGATGTTCCATATTGAATCTAGTTTCGTTATGTAACTATTTATAGTATAGTAAATATTTATATCTATTTTTACTGAGGATTTGCACCATGTTTATTTGGACTTTGACACATTATTTATTATTTTCATATTTTTATTTGTTCATTGTAAGTGGTGTTGTTTATAGTAACTAAAAATATATTATTTGGAAAAAGTCAAATTTGCTTCACTGTTCTATTATTTTGTAACATTTGTAACATACCGTATACCGCGAAACCGTCAAACCGTGGTATTGTTTTAGACGATTATCATACCGTGAAAAATTCATACCGTTACAACCCTAGTCGATTCACAGTGCTTCAAATGAATCATCTTAATAACAAGTCTTTAGCCGTTTTGGCATGATGTCTATACAAAACTTAAGCCCCGCCCAATTGTTGCACGTGCAAACCTGAAACCTGCAGCCCCGCTCACAAACATTGCAGCAGATCCCGGTTGAATCAAGTCATGAGCACGCTGTGCTCAGCTGGATATTAGTGGAAGTGTGAGGGAAAGTTAGTGTTATTTTCTCTACCCAAAGATGTAACTGAGAGAAGTCAGTGGTTGAGTCTTATTTTTGAAAAAATACCTCAGCATTACAGCCCAAGCTTGTGCTGTGTTCCCTGTTATGTTTCTGACAAGTGCTTTTGGAATCTACACGCTTACAATGGGGGAATTCATCGCTCGTTTGTTAAAGGAAGGATCAGAAAAGACTATTGAGGTGTAGGACTTTGTCAGAGCTTGACATGAACTATCGGTACATAGATTAGTGGATGATGAATCAGTTTCTTCCTCCATTTAACAAGTGTAAGTGAGTGAGATTAAAATGGTTGTCTCTTTGTTTTCTCTAGCTTGCAAACTATGTATTTTAATTGTTTTACCGCTTGTACTGTATCTGGTTAACTCTTTATATTCTCATATTGTGTCTAATGCCATGTTAAAAATGCGACACGTGCCGATTTGTTTACGGATTTAAATGCATTTGTGAGCTCGTGTTCCACTGCCGTTTGTCATTATGGCCACCATCAGCTGTACCTACATACATGCATCGGTCAAGGTTCAATATATTGTGGCGTTTGCCGATGTGTGGATTAATACTGAATGTGTGTCATGGCTTATAATAGAGCAATATGCTAGTGTTTAACTGCACTGCTTTAATGCACTCCTGCACTACCTCCCAACATCTGTCCCTGAAAATCCAGGAGACTGGAGGGGTTAGGTTCGCGGGTAAGGTGTCTGAATAACACTGTTGAGAACCGGGTACTGTTTACTGTGGTGTTAGTAACTACTATAAAGCGTGTTTTGGGCGGCCGATGCGATCGGATCCTATACCAATGTTGGCGACGTGGGGGTTTTAAAGACCTTACCAAAATGCTGAGGACCAGAGGGGTTTAAAATTACGGGAGTTTTCAGAGATAAATAACAAAATGGGTAAGTGGCTGAAATACAGGAGACTCTCGGGAAAAACAGGAGTGTTGGCAGTTATGCTCACACATACACTATGCACTCTTGACTACTTCAATATTGTTGATTTTCTCTGCATTTTACTCTGTCTTTCTCTGAATGCTGTTGACCAATTGGTCATCGGTCCAATCAGCACATATTAGCTTTGCACTAAGGAGGGGTTGGGGAACAAATGAATCACTGAACGAATCATATAGGAGTCGCTTAATTAGGTAAAAATAAATTAGTATTATAAGACAAAAAAATAGTTTTTTGACCTTACATTCATATCAGCCTGTTGTTGGAGACCCCCAAAACCAAAATATGACCTTTTTTCAATTTATAATAGGGGCTGTTTAACTAATGCAGTATAACTTTTATAACTTAACTTATTACAATAAAAACACAAACAATCACATTTATAACACTGTGAAGTTCAAAGCTGAATACTAATCATGCAGAATCTGCCTTTGCCTTGATTTGCTCACCAAAGTCTCTGCATTGTCCTCTCTCCAAAGTATGCACATTTTAAACTAAATCTGATTAATTTACACTTTACATTAAAACATTTCATTTCAGATAGCTTTTTTGTAGCTTAACAATAAAACAAACAAGTAAAAGTTTACATTAAATTTAAAATGACAATCTCTAAACCATTCTCAGGTGGCACGCGGGCCCTAGTTTAGGCATCTCTGTCGTAGACAAATCAGTGTGTTTACCTCGCGCACGACTATCTTCTGGGTCAGCTGTGTTTGGTCGGCTTGTAACCATAGAAACAGGCGACTCACTCTGAAGGAGTTTGGCAACTCTGGCAGCCAATGAACTTTCGCTGCTGCTGTCACTCAAGCTTTCAGCCTCGGCAGAGACATGAGACAAACTATTCTCAGAGGAGCCAATCGGAGCATCCTCAGACGTGTCCTCCTCATTCTGTGGAACACTCACTGCAATCGAAGGGAGATTGATCTGTGTGCCAGATGTGGTTGTAGTCGGTTTTCCCTTATCTGGGTCTGCAGCGCTGCAGCCCTCAGGTTCAGCCCGCCTTGGGGTCACACGGAGGTCACGTGCCTTCAAACTTTCCTCTCTGCTTAAAGAGAGAGCAGTAGGCTTTACAGTTGTCAGGTCAATATGCTGTGGACCCTGGGAGGATGACAAGCTTCCTTTCAAAGCAGAGTCTGATGAAGAGCGGGTCAGCAGTAGAGAAAGGTTCCCACCAGCTGACAGAGATGTGTCAGTGTGATAACCTCGAGCGTTTCGTCCTAGCGAAACAAGCGACGTGTCACTTTCCGATAAGTGGTGTGAACCAGGGGAGGATGTTAATGAGGATCGACCGGATACCAGGCTTTCTGCTCGGCCCAGCAAACGCCTGATTTCATGCAGTGTGCCAGAACCCACAAGAGAGTCATCATCCGCTTTTACCACTTCTCTAGGCCCTGATTCTGGGACTGGCAAACTAAAGCTCCTTTCACTTTCTGCAGCATCAGATTGTTGTAGGGTTGTTGAAGGATGTGATGTTGATTGAAGCTGTGCAGCATCTGCCTGGGTTAATATCATCTTTACACTGCTGTCAGTGGCTGGCTGGCTTAGCTCATGCACTGACAGGTGGTGTGAGACAGAAGCGCTGGATTCAGTTGAGTGTTGACTAGAGCTGGAGAATGTCTCCTTCTGAAGACTGTCCACTATAGAGAAATACAGATATATGGCTTTATAACCGAATAGGACTAGCTACACTATACAAGCAATAATACTGTGCACAAAATGTAGTCTTTGGCTTACCTTCAGATGGTTGTGTGCTTTTGGTTGGTGTTCCTATGGAGCCTTTGATGGTGCATAAGTCAGTAGGAGAGAATTCAGGCTCTCTGATTGGTCCACGACGAGTAAAGGGATTTAGGATTGTAGAGGGTGATTGGTCGATACCCAAATTTAGGAGGTAGAGCTACAGAGATAAAAAAAGGAACAATACTATTACAAAACTTTTGAAGGGGTCTGCTTTCTTTAGATAATTGTGTAATACATATGAATGCCACACATCTTTTATTAGCAATCAAACATATTATTGGTGTTTTTAGGGATACTAATTGGATTGTGAAGTACAGCAACCTCTAACGGGCTATTTATTTTTAGTGGTACCAAGCAAAAAAGATTAATTTTGAGCCCTGCAATACAATAAAATAATATTGTATAAGATATAACTGCTGCCTCCTATTTAAAGATAATTAAACCTTTCTGTCAGACAGCAACAACACACATAAACCACTGCCTAAAATGGATCATCAAGATGTCACGATTTTAAGCCTTCATCTTTCTTCAGTGCTGAACTTACCGGGATTCTGTCTTCAATGTTGAACTCCCTTGTGTGTGGAGGAGAAGTAGGTCTGGAGGTCCAATAAGGGGCGTAATTATCCACCTCAAGACTTACTACAGAAGACGCAGCTCCCACTGATGCCCGCATACTCTGCTCGCCATGGTAACTGCCTTGAGAGCTGGAGAGAGTGCTGCTCAGGTTGACGCTCGAGGACACATCACTAAAGCGACCGAGACTGAGGAAAGGAGATATCTTGATGGCGTTTGTGCCCATGTGAGCGGCTGAAGTATTCATCCCTTCATTACTTCCACCTGAAATTAAGGAAGACTGATTGGTGGCCGGAACATCTTTAGATTGCGTTAATGGGGCTTGCTTGCTGAGTGTGCCTGTGTCTCTCTGAATTGAGGTCACCACAGAGCTCAGGGAGGAGTGAGATTGTGAGCGAATTACAGGTGAATCGGATGCCTGTCCTTTACACACACTTGCCCCAGCTTCATCAACACGACGAGGTGAGACGCTTCCGGAATGAGACGAGGAAAGTTGCTGAATCGATTGCGAGCTGGCATTCATACCAAGTGCCTGATGCTTGTCCTTAGAATCCATTTGGTTAAATATATCAGATCCCACATCCTGCGCTTTCTTCTTTAGTGACACACCATCAACTCCTTGCAGGGCCAAATTATCACAAAACGATCTGCTCGAACTCTGATTGGCTTTCCAGGCATCTACTTTTTGTAAGTAGCTGAGACTGGGAAGAGACTGTACTCTCCCAAGAGCCAAATGAGAAACTTGATCTTTCTTCTCTGTACTGGAGTAAAAAAGCTGAGTGTCCGAGCGAGATGTGTCAGCGGCTGTTGGATTTAAAACGGCCGGAGAAATGTGTTCGTTTGAGACAGAATGGGCATGCGAGACTGTTTGCTCAGTCTTTGGTGGTTTGCTAGATGTTGTTTGAGAGTACATAGAAGAGGAATGTTGGTCGCTTAGATCCAATAATGGCATCAAGCCAGTTCTGGACTGGTTGCTTTGAGGTAACGTAGCTGCAGAGGCAACAGCCTTTTGTTTGGAGTGTATGAGAGATGGTTTAGTCAATGCAGGTAGGGGTCTCGTGGGAGGTACTGCTGGTGTTGACTGAAACACAGGCTGAGAGCTCAAGAATGAGCCATCTGCTCCGATTAAACGACCACCAGAGCTCAAAAGAGCTCTCTGCAGACCTGGAACATGTATCAGACCTTCACCAGCTATGGTGAAAGATTGTGCACTGTCAGAACTTTTGTTCCCACCATGGAGCCTACTTGCTGGTGCAGACAAGGAGCCACTTGCAGTCAGAAGTTGATCGTGGACATGATCTGCTGTTTGGTGTGTATCCATCTGTGAATCACGAAACGTTATATTTGACACATCTGAGCGAGCTGTCGAAACTGTAGCCTTCTGAAATGAAGATGTCAACGACAGTGAGCCCCCTTGTGGCTGCTCTCGGTCTGCTTGAAGATTGGAGGGACTTGTCTGGATTTTCTGAGTGTTCTGATGATTTGATCCTGGTTCAGATGGAGAAGAAATGGCACTACTGTTGCTAACAGCCACACTAATGTCCTCTTCTCTAAGCTCTAATAAAGGCCGAGCATGCATCCCCTCACTAAGCCGCTGAGCAGCGGTCTGCTCCTCTCCTTCCATATGTCTGTTGATTTTGTACTCATTACTATACAATACACTACTTTGATTTCCAAGTCCTCTTGAATGGTCATTATGCGACAGGCTGTGCTGGGACAGTGAACAGGAACTATTTTCACCCTCTGACAAGGCTGTTGGGACCTCCAAAGGATGCTCAGAAATCGTAGCCTGGTCATGAATACTAGTTTGAAGTTGAGAATCAACAGTTACTGCTTCATCTGAAATACTTGAACATCTCTCAGGGATAACCGAGAAGTCTGGGATTCCCCTGTGTACATGAGCACAACAGAAATATATATAGTTTGTTAACATACTGATAGGATATTATTTCTTAGAGATGCACCGAAATTAAAATTCTGGAAGCACTTGGGCGTAAAAACAAACAGAAAATGCATTGTGATTATTGACTCTTCGCTAAGTCTCGCTCTCATTAGCTACTGTTGCTTCACCTGTCAAGCTTTCGAGCCTGGCACGTCTATTAAAATATGTATTTGCCGGTGTCAGTTATTTCCAGGGATATAATTAGTCACTTTTGGCGAACAGGTGAGATATCAGAGAAAGCCAGACAGAGAAGGACTGCAGTATGCATACCAGGGGTATATTCAGGACATAATAAGCAACCGATTAAAAAATAATTTAATTAAAATTTAAGCTAGGTTAGCCTCATATGCTGACTATTCAACAGCTCAGTTCATGCACAGCAGGTGAAATTTAAAAATAATCTAATAACAAATTAAACTGTGATTTCTCTTTTTTTTTTTTTGCCAAAAAGTCTGATAGACTAATTGTAGTGCAATGAAATATATCGTTACTAACCAAAGAGGAAGCATAAATGGACAGTCCTTCTACATAATGCCTTCAAAGAAAGGGGATCATTCCTTTAGCTAGAAAGGGGATTATATTAATATTAATCTGACACCAAATATAAAAGCAAACACTAACCCAACTATAACATCGTAACAATGACTAAATCTCCAAAAGACGGATGAAAACAATGGTGGATTGTAACTCTAACATGGACATGAGGGTTATAAATGACTGAAAAACAGCTGCGGGTGAAGTATATTGATCACAAGTGCTCAGATTGTAATCACATTTCGGTTTTGTTCTGTTAATATGTCATTTCAAATATTCGTAGCTTGAAACTGATGGAAAATGACTGGATTGTGTTGCTTTTACAGCTATTGTAAGGGCTTAAACGGAGCAGTGCTCATAAAATTGAACGGAAAAAAAAAGATAAAGACAGCTGTGAAACATAACCTGCTTTGTATTTTTGTAGGAAACTGAGTTTAGATCTTTTAATGATAAGAGGTGTGTGAGTTATTGACGTCTGTCACTGAATGTGTCAGGAATATCAAAAAAAAACTTAACCCCGCTCTTTTAACGTCCCTCACAGAGCTTGATCCATGCTGGCATTTCTCCCCTTGGATTTTAGGTTTTGGAAAGGGAAATAAATTCCACCACCCCGTCCAAACTTTTAGGATACTGGGTATCTGATTTGCACAATCCATATGCACAACACTTTGGCTTGTTTCCCTCGCTCAAAAGCTTGACAGTCCTCCTGCACGTAGCTACGGCTGCTAAGCCACAATTGATGTGTGGCGGTTTTCAGGTGTGGCTTAGCGAAGGGTCAATACTAATAAATGATAAAATTCTGTATGACTTTGTTTAATAAAGTCAACAAGATAGATTATTCAGATTTTTAAAAATCACAAGCCAATAAAAAAAGAGTATTTTATTTACAATTATTGATAGAGTCGAGAGGCATCATTTTACCAGCGTTGTCATGACAGCACAGTTGCACTATTGCAAGCCATAGAAACAAAATGCTCTGTCAGGCTATTATTTGAATTAATTTTGATTTTCCGGTGAGCATGTGCAGTTCGTGCATAAATTAGTGTATGAGTTCATGAACAGAATGTCCAGAGTGGAACATAGAAAATCTTTAGCTGAAAATATTGAGCTATTTTGAAATTTGAGCAAGTGCGCACGCTCCGCTGCTTTTGCAAACTGGTCTTTGCATGATGCAATGAAATTAATGGGTTTCAGCATAACTTTTTTCAACTTACATTTTTCAGGCATTTTCTCTTTTTGTCAAAAAACGAAAATGCCTTTAGTTTTAAGCTGTCAAAGATTTGGTGCATCCCTTATTATTTTTAATTAAAGAAAAGAAGGAATAAATGCCAAAAGTGTGGCTAAACAAATAGTACCGAAGAGGGACAAACTCTAAATCTGTTTCCTGAAAAACACTGGAGTTAGAAAGAAAGTTAGATTTGTCCAAGCAGGGAAGCAGAGGTAGCGCAGGTGACAGCTGGCTATCCTGAAACTCTGAAAAAGAAAATGAATTGAAATCATTAAGAAAGTTAAATTAAAACAACATATTTGAAAGTAACACTAAGGCACAACGTCATATACAGTAGGACTCAAACATCTGAAAAACAAACATCTTGCTTCTTTTTTTAAATATACCTTTAGTAATATAAAAAAATAAACTTCAAGCTGCATAAAGCCTAATAATGCTCTTCAGTGTGATTTGGCAATTATCCAAAGAGTATCTTGATATATTTGTTTTTAAGTTTTTAATGTGATTTCAGATCTTTGAAGCCCACTGTACATACACCAGCTCTCTTTACCTAGTTGTAAAATTTCAAATCGGTTCATCATTGGCTGTATACTTGAATCCTGAAGGTTATTAAATGGTCTTCCATCGTTCGCAGGGCCTGCATATGGTCTATCAACTTCTGAATCATGTATATTTTGTCCATGCTGTTGACAAGGAGTTTCTGCAGGGGTCTGGAAAGGTAAAACCATATATATTACTCATACAGCAAAGCAATTATACAATTAACAATTTAAAACTGCAATCTTCCTTCATTCAAATCATACAGAATATAAAGACACTTAAATAAAACATTACCTCTTATTTTTGGGTGAACTATCCCCTTACATGAGTCATAACTAGGGCCATACAGAATCTGCAAACATTTTATGCTATTTCAGCAGAGAATTTTGTAAAAAAAAAATCTGCTGACTCATGAGGAATGATTTGATAAGTATCATAACTAAAAACCTAATATATGAATTTAAAAAAATACAATCTTAACTTTTATTTAATGTTTACAATGCAAATCCAATTAGATCTACTTATTGTTAACAAAGCAAGTCTCTCATATAATGTATCTACTAAAAGGCAGAACATATTACTTTACAAACTATATTGTAAGTAAATCGAACTATATTGTTACTGTAGATTTTTACCCAATCATTGAGTCTATTTATTTACTTGTGTGAATGGTTGTAAATTTATATTTATTCAGTTTTTAAATTTATTTGAGTAATAATATTGACTAATATGAACATGTTCATATGATTTGTTTACAGTACAGTTTGTAAAGTAATATTTTGTGTATTTTAGTAGAGATATTATTTGCCAGATAAGAGTATCTAGATGGATTTGCATTGTAAACATTAAATGAAAATTTAAAAGCTATTATTTTTTATTTCATATATTAAGTGTTTAGTTATGATACTCCCAAAATAATTCCGCACAGTCGCAGATTTTTTACAAAATTCTCTGCAGAAACAGCAAAACATGTCAGCAGATTCTGTCTGGCCCTACTTATGACACGCTCCCTATATTTTTTACCATGGTACTTTGAATATTTGACTGAAATGAGATGTAAATATGACTTCAAAATCAAATTTGCATTATTCAATTGACTGTGAACAATGTTGTACTTTAATAGTCGCTGGATGCTAATATAATTTTGCTATTTTCAATGAAGTTAAATGCCTTACTGGTAGTTAGGCAGACTAGTGATATATACTCAATTAAATTAAGTTAAAAGACATCTCGTCCAACATTGTTCACCGTTAATTAAATTGTAGGCTCCTAATGCTGTTCTTGCATGATGTCATAAAACCAATTTTACTCTAATTTCAAATATGAATGTCTTGATTTAAAACATACCACTTTCTCATATGAAATGATCTTGCATTTAATATTATGTAAAGTGATGTAATATCTATATAAATGAATCATAAGATTTTATTGAACTTGCTATTTATAACTATTATTATAATATTAATTAATAATTAACTTTGTATTATGTAGTGCTAAAACATGTGTAATCATCACTTAGACTAATAGTTTGTACAGAATTCCCCAAGTAAATAATAAAATAAATAAAAGAAGCTGAAATTGAGGTAAAGTTGGTTTTATATGTGCGCATTCATTCAGTGACAACTTGTGACATGCTCCCTATATTGTTTACCGTTGTTCTTTGACTATTCAAACTGAAATTACAAGTACGACTTCAAAACAACATTAGCACCATTTAATTGATTATCAACATTAATGTTGCTCTTTGATAGTCATTCGCTGCTAATATGATTTCACTATTTAAAATGTGCAAAGAATATTTTTCTGAATCAATACTAATAAGAAGAAAGTCTGAATGTGCGAATATAAAACCAACTTTCCCCTAATACTTCAAACACCTTAATGTTAACTAACGTTACTGTTTAGCCTGAAGAGGCTAACAGTTAGCCGATGGCTTTAAAGCTGTTACATACTATTCTGATTTCATGATTGTGTTTAAAAGCCGACAACATATGGTCATGATCATAATTTTATTGTCAGCAAATCACTGGACAGCCATTAGCGCTAACTTTGAGCACAGCTCACTTGTTGCCATGCAGTGATAGTTGCTACAAGGTTGTCTCGATTCGTGAGCCTAGACCAATCATGTCGAAATTACATGAAAAGATCGTACATTTAGAATGTCTTAAAACTGATTTTTTATATCTAGTTTTATTATATGAAAGCGATTTCCATAAACTTACATTGTTTACATCTGCAGCATCCCCAACTGAATCCATGTTGTGACCGTAGGTTGTGACGGACGCAGACGTTATCGCGCATGCGCAGTTGCAGATGTTTGAATTAACCCTTACACTGGCGGAAAATAGAAAATAATAAAATAGAAAACATGCGACGTATGTAAACGGCCTCAGTAACAAAATATAATATTTGTATTATGTATTATTTACCTATCTTAACGCGTGACATTTTTCTCAGGAACCCACAGAGAAGATGAATGGGTAACATGAGCAGTGTCACTCACTTTCATAATGAATTTGCTATGGACGTTGCTATGGAACAAAAATAAACCGCTTAGGGGCGCGGGAAGAAAGGTAACTCATTTATTGTGTATGTTTTGCAACAAAAATACGATACAATATGCAGTTAATTTAACAACTGTCTACCCCAAATGTGAAAGTGTGTTCTGCACACCAGGTGCCAAAAATGATCCTTTTACTTTTCACCAGTTAAATAATTGTTTAAGGGTTTAAACAGTAGTAACCAACAAAGAAATCAAAGTAGTGTAAAGCTTTTGTTAAGGTATGACTGGTTATCATTATTGTTGTAAATCTTATTATTTTGCAACAAATCTCTGTTTCGATTCTCTGTCTGACTTTCGGGTTCATTGCAGATATACCTCCTTTCTCTTTCCCATCACTTCTGTGAACTGTAAAGTTTCAAAATGATTTCATTATGCTGCTAGCTTGTATGGTTGCATCCTATCCTACGTAAAATCTGAACAAAATAAAAATAATATGTTATAAACGCACTCATTTTATGCAGATAGAAGACATTAAAATAAAAACCTTAAAGTATAATCGTTTTGGAAAACAAATAATAATCAGATTACGTTATAAATACGTTATAAATATTTTTATATTCATCTTATTTAACATGTTTATCTTTAATATTACTTATTTCTTTAACCTATTTAAATTTTCAAAAACCACATCACGTGGTTCGACGCGTTCATGTTGCACGCTGATGCGCATGCGTGCTGCTGTGAGTGAGCGCTGTGTGGTGTGTGCAAAGGTGGGGAAGAATCTCGAGAAAAGAGTGCGACTGAAAGGCATGTTAGACCATTTAGAAGATACGTAAATATTTAATAATACAGTATTATATCAAATATAAATATATTCGTGATAATGTCAATATCAAAAAAGCATACCATAGGACCAGGTGAGTGTTGTTAGGCTCTTTTCATGATGTCTACCAAAACTTCGTCAGCTTATGCGAACATGTAGCTCTCCTGACAATAGAAAACCGTGTTGCTCTTGAACTCTAACCACAGTAACGTTATCTTAGACAAGTATCTTGTACTAATCTTTTTACCCTATTGGTAATTTAAATTATAATAAATTATGCAGTGTAAGGTTAAATTTAACAATGTAAGAAAGAGACGATATGTTTTTGTTTGGATGGTGTAGGATCAAACCTCAGATTTCACTGTACACGTGTGTTTATATGAGATCTGTTCAAACCTTAAAAATATGTTATTTTTTTTCTTTTATTCTTCCAGACTACTTCCTGATCCAAAATGATGAGCGCCTCATGCGGACCCACGTGAGTCGTTACGTTTTTGTCTGACGTGTCTTCGTTAAACGGAATAATCGATAAATTGGAGTACGCATTGTCTGCGTTTGTTTGTTGTGCTTTTAGGAGGCTATGGTGGACATGATCAATGATAGACCGGCAAATCGCAACATCTTAGATGCCTTAAGTTTTGGTTATAAATACGGTAAGACTTGTTTTTAATCTAACACACACACACACGAATATCATATAAAAGCTATAATACATCTTTGGCCATGTGCTTTAATATAGCCACCATGTTTAACTAGTTTGACCAAATAGCTGTGAGCCATATTGGGGAAAAGTTAGTTTTATATTTGCAATTGTTGACCACACTGCTTTAAATATTTGGTCTGAAATTGCATGCAAGTATGACTTCAAAACAACATTAGCACTATTTACTTGATAGAAGAATGTTATTAATTAATTATGTAATTTCCCTATTTAGAATTTTCAAACAATACTTTTCTTAAATGATATTATAAAGGAGAAAGTCAGAATGTGGAGATATAAAACCAACTTTACCCCAGTATGCCATAGGTTGTCAGCCTTGCATTTTAGATTTAAGTTAGACCTTTATGCAAATCAGGGGTCTATGGAGTCGATCTATGGTCACATATACTTGCAAAATAAGTTTTGCAAACAAAAAATAAAGTATTGAGCAAAAAAATAAATAAATGCAAATCTCCCAAAATTGCAAAGCAAAAATGTCATTTTGAGAGAAAAAAAAAAGAATTTTGCTAACAAAAATAAAGAACTGCAAAGGGGAAATGAAGTCTTGAGAGTTGAGAATGAAATTTGCAAACAAAAAAAGAACTGCAGATAAAAATTAGGCAGAACGAAAAACAAAAACAAATATTTGCATACATTTAACTGTGCAATTGACTGGATGGTTTTTTTTAAAGGCAAGCTTTAAAAATGTTTTGTGTATGTATATGTATATATATATATATATATATATATATATATATATATATATATATATATATATATATATATATATATATTCAATTTTTTTTTTTTACTTTCTCTTTGCAGTCCTTTATTTTTGTTACCAAAATTTATTTTTATTTTTCGAAATTCAAAAATTGACTGATTTGCATTTATTTTTGTTGTTTTGCTCAATACTTTATTTTTTGTTTGCAAAACTTAAATTTAATTTTGTAAGTATATGGCCCTACATTGACTCCGAGATCGTACCAAGTAGCCCGCAAAGATCACATGAGTTGCCCACAGGGCTGTTCTAAAAAATAGCTTATTATAGCACTACTTACCGGTAAGCTGCATCTAATATTTTTAAAATTTACTTATTAAACCACACTTGCATTGATGTAATCTTCAAAATGACATTAAGTTGTATACAAAAAACTTTTAAAAATATTTCATATTAGAGCTAGATGGTCTCCACAGCAATAGTTGTGGACGCAGTAAAGGCAAGGAGATGATTTGAAAACATGGCAGAAAAAAAGAAAAAACATAATTTTTACGATGAATAGGAGGACGAGTTCTATTTTTACTCATTCGGCGACAGCAATGCAGCTCGATGTTAAAAGAGATTTTAGACTGTGTCACGCAAGCTTGCGTTACCATGCTAACTACCCATTGGGCAGCGACTACAAGTGGAAAAACTCTGCGAATTAAAGAAAAGTCTAAAGCAGTCTTTTTTTCAACCAGTTAAAACCCCCAAAAAGCAGCCGAAGACTCATTTAGAGCTACACATTGTTTTATTAGAAAAACAAGCCATTTTCAGACAGCAAAACAAAACTGTACAGACTTAAAGACTAAAACGAATATTATCTCCACTCTCTCCCATGTCCAACTTAGGTCTGCTATGTTAAAATGCTGTACATTTGGTGATTAATTTCAGTAAAATTTGAAAGTGGATTTATGTTTCACAATTGATTGACGAGCATGGTATGTTGTAGTGTATGATTTGTTGATGTTAGTGGCAAGTGAAAAATTATAGAAGTGATCATTTGAAGATGTAAATACTTGCAGAGATTTATAGAAATAAAGTGTTGCATATTGATATTTATCTTTTTCCTACCATGTTAAATCATTGTTGACAACTATTGTGCGAAATCATAACCATGAAAAGTTTATTTAAGTTGTTTTTTCTGGGCTTGTCTTCACACTTTGCGAGTTTGGTTTAATTAAAACACATTTGGTATGATTTTTGAAAAGGTGTGAATGCGGCCATTCAAACCCTGTTGCAGCTCAAACAAAGCAAGCAAGACCCCCGAAAAAGACGGCTATCACTTCACTTCCAAACAAACCTTTATGAATCAGTAACAATTGAACAACAGCAACAAAAAAGGGTGTGTCTATATATACAACCTTAAAAAACAAATAGGCTCAAAAATGTTTTTTTTTTTTTGGTATTAGAATGTTCCTCTTTTACACACGCAAAAGAAAATCTGTGAAAACATCAGTTCTGAACTAATTTCTTGAGCAGTTTTAATTTGCACTAGTGACTCAACTTTTACCATGCTCATCCAATGAAAACTCCAAGAACCCCCATTTTCCCTTTTCCCTCTTCATTCTTGTTTATTAATAAATATATTTTAGTGTTATTACTTTTTAAGCTTTATTTTATTATTTGAGCAAAATCATTTAAGATTCATTTAAAAAGCCCCTGTCAAAACAATTCTTGTGAAATTTGAGTTTGTCTTGTAAGGTCTTAATTCTGTCTTTAGACTTTTGTTCTAGTATTTCTTTCAATGAGCTTTATATATACAAAAAGGGAATGAAAAGACATGCTGTAAATGTATGAATCACTAATGGAAATGGTGAATGAATTAATAGTTAACGTGTTGAATGTACAGATTCTTTTATAAAAATGTCTCTTGTGTTATTCCATTAGAAATAAAACTTGCTGTAAATTGACAAATATGCAAATACATGAACTGTGTTCATCCAGAAACGCTTCATAATCATAATAAACCATTATAAATGTGTCAGTAATCAGTGGTCTGACAGCACACACATACACAGACAGACAGACAGACAGTGTTTGGTTGCGTAGCAGTCAAAATGACATTCAAGAGATAATAGTATGATTAATCTTTTATGTAAATAGATTACTGATTACTTTTGCTAAAATCACACTCAAACTGAATTAAGGAGTGTGAATAACTAAATGTGGAGTTCTGTTTTAGCTGTCATGGAAGTGTAGTATAGACATGTACAAACCTTTATTGTGCTTTTACTGCTATGTGGGACATTTGACCTCTTTGCCAGAAGAGAAACCAAAGGCAATGGTCAACAGTTGTAATGACAAACAAAAAAGCAAAGCTTTGAGCCAGAATTAATGTCCACCTTCATTTGTTTGCCAGTGGCAGATTATTAACTGCATTTGAAGCTTTTTAAAATTAAAAATGGAACACCCAAAACTACAAATGGGACCATAGCAAAGACAATCTCTTTTGTGATGTGAAATTCTGGAGTGAGGTGTTGGAAATCGTGTCAGTCTCTATCCGGTTCATGGCATAAATTGTAGCAAACTGAAGAACTCAAACCAGGAGTCTCATTACAAGCAGAATTCTTTGAGACATGTTGGTTGTTTTGCAGTCAAACAGCATTTCAAGAAGTCCACATGAGTCTATGAGAGCCTACATGAGTCTCTTACATTCTACCAAGAGTCTGAAATGAGTCTCATTTGGACAGTTGTCTTGTCTATTGTATGTTTTCGGAGAGGCAGACTGATGGTGGAGACAGAACATGTAAATGAAGTAGATAGATTAAAGAACCTGTCTAGACATTGACCAGACAAGTTTATTAACAAAAGGGTTTCTTTGGCTTCACTAAGGGACGGTCGTTAAGAGACTGATAGTCGTTGAATGCCCGTAGATTTGCATTACTTTGGGATCTGCCAGTGCTCAGGAAACAAAATGTTTAATGTCTCTCACACCTTGGCTGCTAGAGTTTTGAATGAATGACTTAACTGAAACCAAAGACTTTACCTTTTCACTTATATTATTGTTTATTTAGAACTAGATTTTTTATTTCAGTGTTTTTATTTCCACAGATGTTAAGACATGTGCCATTAATCAGTCTCCATGCGATTATGTAAAATGGGTACATGAAAGAAATATTCTTAAAGCAACCTATGTAAACTCCATAATCATAATGTTTTCTGGTAAATAATTAGATTACTGGTATAAACATGCTGAAATAAGCTGAAGTACATCTAAAGCATGCCTTCTGTATGTCACTTATTTGACCTTAATTACAATTTCCAGATGTAAAAGCTTTGTCCGCAACATTTGTTTGCTCTGTCCAGCCGAGAGGTTCATATCATGTATGAATCACTTGGCTGTTTGGAGGCACCAACCCCATGTTTTTCACAAAGTGCTATAATAGTTTTTCTGCTTCAAATAAAATGAATGGATGCAAGGCAAGCATTATCTCA
Source organism: Danio rerio (assembly GCF_052040795.2). Lineage (NCBI taxonomy): Eukaryota > Metazoa > Chordata > Actinopteri > Cypriniformes > Danionidae > Danio > Danio rerio. Next base: position 9,566,050 of record NC_141033.1, read on the forward strand.
GAAACTCAGACAATGTAGTTTAGTGTTTCATGACAGTTTTTAAAAATGAAATTCTTAATGAAAATCTAACAAGGACTAAATGCTTTTTTGTTTTATGAACCAAACCAATGAACCAATGAATGTTTAACGAACCAATGCAAGTGTGAACGCACCCTTAATGCACTAGGTTTGTGAGAGGTTAAAACTGATTATTTGTTTTTTTTCTATTAAAGTTCCAGAACTGGACCACTTTGCAGCTCAGTTTCCTGGATATGAAGATTCATCTGATGAGGATTATTATTATTATGATGACGATAAATACAGTAGTCATACAAATAACAGATACTGTGGCTTTTCACGCAACTTCCTAGACAGAGGTCTACCAAAACCAATAACAGCTGAGGTTTGTCAAATTCTCATGGTTCACTTATTTAGTTTCATGTGAGCTCTTTAATATCGTTTTCATTATTCTGCTTTTTATTTTAGGAAGCGGAAAGAAATGCAAAAGAGCTAGTGGATGAGGAAGAAAAAATTAAGAAAAAAGCAGAGAAGAAAAAAATGAAAAAAATGGTAAGAGGCAACACACACTGGGTGTTTTCATCAGATATTTGTTATCATGAATCATAATCATAAGTGCTACTTCACTTCAATATAACAGAGACAAAAAGAGAGACGTCGCCTGGAAAAATTAGAGAAAGAAAATGCAAATAAAGGAAAAAATAAACCGGTGAGTGATTGTTTGTTATGGCTGGGGTGATAAATCGATGCATTACGAAAAGTGAAACTATTCTTACATTTTCAGATTGAGCCGACTCTCTCTGGAAACAATTCGGAGCTTAAGTTTTTAAAAGCAGATGGGACAAATTTAGGCGAGTTCTTTACTGTTCACTCAATTAAAGAAGACTGCTTGTTTGTAGTTTGTAGGTTTTTAGGCCACAAAATTAATGTTAGCTGTTTGCTATGAATACTTGTAATTTACTTAACATTATTAATCATTAGTTTAAGGCCCTGTTTACACTAATACGTTTTAGTTTTAAAATGCATAAATTTTGCTAAGGTTACGCCATCAGTCCACACTACACCGGAGTTTTCGAGCGCCAAAAACTAAGCTTTTTGGAAACGCTGAAGAGGATGTTTTATTTAGAAAATGCTGCTTCTCCGCCTCAGTGTGGATGGGGGAAAACGGAGACGTAGCTGTAGACAATTGCCAGTCTGATTGGGACTTTTTCCTCAATATTAAGTAGCCTACACACAGTTCATTCTTGCATCCTCTTCTTGTAAGTTTATACTTCGCAAGTTTGAAATGGGAAACAAACTCCCGAGGACACGTCGGGTAAAGCCTGGTTTATACTTCTGCGTCAAGTGACCGGCGTAACCCACGGCGCATGCAATGCGCGTAGCTGTGCATTTATAGTTCTGTGCGCTGTCACTGTTGGTCTGCATTAACATTTCCGAAACGCTAGTTGGCAGTGAGGTGTAAATGTTCCTCTGTGTCAAGTTTCTTCGCTGCTTTTTTGCTTTTCCTGAACACTTCCGGGATGTACAAGTGGCTCAAACTCGCTCATTTTGAGGCAGGAACCGGCAGACGTGCTACTACTTTAACTATGAGGTAAACACAAAACAAAACTTTCCATCAGGAGCTCCTTCACGGGACTCCACACTTGTAAATAATCGCTCCAACAGGCTCGCACCATTCACGCAGCTCTCGGTCCAGCCCAGACTCGTCAGCGCTACCAAGCCGACCAATCACAGAGCTTACGCTACGCATCGTTGCGAGGTGTAGTTACATTTTTTAAGAGGTGCACGTCAGCGACGGCCATGGCGAAGGGCTATGCGTCAGCGCCGTAGCATACGCCGGCGTTTTACGCAGAAGTATAAATCAGCCTTAAGTCTTCAAAGGGCACAGTGTGTTGTATAACCTCATTCACATCATCCTGGCTATGTTGTTTTACTTTTTTAACAACAAAATGAAAACATGATATAAGGAACTGTCTGTTTTCATTTTGATATTAGCAACTTAACAGACACCAAATATGTTGAGGCGTCCTGTAGCTGCATATTTATATGATCGTCATCTTCACTGTATGCATATTTATAACACAATAGAGCCTATTGACCTTATTCTAAAATGCGGAAGTGCGCCTGTTTTCGCGATTGTCTTAGAACTTCCGATTCAGTCGCCTATGGGAGAAATGACTAGGAATAATAAACGGCAGAAAATGGCCAAACTACTTGCTCAACAAACAAATGTTTGCATGACTACACAGACCAAGTAGCATAATATAATAAGAAAATATTAAATTGCAACATCAAGCAGCGTAACGAGCAGTTGTTAACGTCAAAAAATGAATGGAAGTGAATGTGACCGGAAGTCGCGAGACAAAAAGATTCAAATGGCAGCGCCCGCTCAACAGCTGAGAATAAGGTGAATAACATAACTGGCTCATTGCTCATTGAGCCTATAACAAAACATTCTCATTGAAAATATGAAACATACCCTCTCTTTTGCTGAATATCAGTTATAATAATCAACAATGGCCATTATAAAAGTATAATAAGTTTAAACATTTATAGGAAATAAAGGCAAGCGATCAGTCACATGTGCATTTAGTGTACGTGGTTAAATAAATTGTAAACTTGTCTTTGCGCTCAGCCAAAACACATTACCTGAGAACAAGTAATAGATTCAAAATACCAAAGTCGGGAAATATGTCACTAGATAGAGACAAGATGAATTAAATATCATGTGTAACAAATATAGTGACATAAGATACAGCAGTTGATGAGCAGTTCGACGTGCACAGCTCTCTTTGCTGCAGTGCATGCCCGGTCAAATGACACGATTTAGGCACGATTTCCTTGACGTAGGGTGTTGCGGGGATTCGTAAACGACAAATGGGCATCGTGACACAAGATTCAATCGTTTCTTTTCATGTAATCTGCCATAGTTCACGACAACCGATACCATGTCCACCATCGCAGCAAGTCTAGCATGTTTAATTTTTCCGCCATCTTCACGACGAGTTCCGTCACGTGGATGACACTGTGCAATAGGAGCTCATCATTTCTCGGTTATAGTGGGTGCTGCTGTTAATTCGCTTGTCAGGTAATCAAAAAATAGGCTGCATGCATATTTATAGCTTACTTATGGGATATTGATCTATCTAAACATGTATTTTGATCTATGGATCAATCGATAGAGGTAAAATTGATTTTATATTCGCACATTCGTTCATTTAGAAGTCTCTATATTTTTTACCATGTTACTTTGAATGTTCGATCGGAATTAACATGCAAGTATGACTTCAAAACAACATTAACATCTATCTATCTAATTCACTGTGAACAATGTTGTACTTTGATAGTCATTGGCTGCTAATATGATTTCCCTATTTACAATTTGTTAAGAATACTTTTCTGAAATTATATTATTAGGAGAATCTCCAAATATCCGAATATAAAACCAACTTTCTCTGATCAATCATTGGTTCTACAAGCTTTAACTACCTTTTCTAAAATATGGTGTTTATATACATATTACATTTTATTTATTTATGCATTGTTCTGTCATTTATTTTTATATATATTTAAAACTTTTTTTCACTTATGTTTAAGTGCAAAGAGAAATGAAATGTTTTTATTTATATTTTTGTGCTGTATTAATTGCTTACTAAACCGCAATAAACAACACTTTAATATTACTAGATGATTGACTAGTAGTGTTTTGAAAATTAAACATGCATAATAATTGTGATAACCGGGATTATTCCTCAGACTATAATCGTGCTACAAAAATCTATAATCGTTGCATGTGTGAGGTGACGTGATGTCCGTTTTCAGTGGTATAGTGTGGACAGAGTTGTTCAGAAACGCTGGGTAAAACGCCAGTGTAGATGCGGACTGTTTTCATTGTAAAAGGCTGTTTTAAAACTAAAACGTGTTAGTCTAAACAGGGCCCAAGTTCAAGTAGTTTGTGTTATGCTGGGTTCACTCCAAATCGCATCCTACTAATTTACTCCCCACTTTTTTTTCGCCTTGCACGAATTTTCCAACTTTATTTTTCCTGCAAATTCTTTTGAACTTGTGTAGAAGATGTGATTGAATTGAATTTCATACATTTGTTGCAAATGCAGTGTGCTCTCTGTGTCATCCATGCAATTCTGTTTGCGCATTTGTATTTGTATGTAATTTGCTCTAGCGAATACTTCAATCCAAAAGCAAATCGCCATCCATTCGGGAGATCTCAGAAATGTTGCAGAATGGTTTCCTAATTCTAAATGCATCGTTATGTTTTCCCAGCTTTATTGTTTGAATCTGCCATATATGCCAAACTTCCATTTTAAATTTGCCTTACTGAAATTATGCTGACTAATTTATTTGCCTATTTTTTTTCCACTTTGTTTTTAGGTACAAGTTGACCCTGGACCAGAAAAGACCAAACATGCAGATAAAGATAATGAAAATAAAGATAAAAAATGTAAAAATAAAAGTTGTTCATCTGTGCCTCCTGACCCTCAGCCCATTTCAGCCCCCGTGTCGAGCAGTGATAGCAGTAGTGATGAGGAAGACGATAAAAAGGAAGATTCTGCAATAGAACCAGAGGTAGGTTTGTTTTTAAATCTTCTGCGATTAACTTGACTAGTGCTGTGTAATGATTAATCATTACCATCCATCAGGGTTTCTGGCTGGTCTTAAATTAGCTGTTCTAGTTATTAAATGTTTTTGCAAAGGTCTTATATTTCTGATGTCCATGTAACGCTAAATCTAATGCTCATTTAAATATTTTTTTGTTGTTGTTGCTTGATTTTCGTGGTGTTGTATTTCTTTATTTCACTAGTCCAAATGTAATTTACGGTATTACAACTATAAATGAGACCGAATGCAATAGCCAAGCAGCTTTCTGTTATTGAACTCTGTGCATGTGAGGAATTACATCATCACAGTGTTTGCGGATGTTTGCTTTGGGTGCGCGTGACATGATTTAGGCTGGCGGAGTGCACAAAATTGTTTGAGACCCGAGCAAACAGTTCACGCGGCGCCGCATTTGATTTGAGTTGAATATGAAAGACTTTGAAGAGATAACCAGATGACCAATAATTCTTGGATAGAAATTGCAACAGCTGTGAGAAAGGAGGAAAGTTTTTGTAAAAGTTTAGAAAAACCCGAGGGATAAGTTTGTTAAAACCAAAAAGAGAGGCCCAGGTGGTTTTAATATTACAAAATATGTTTTTCTTCTAATTATATGTTTAACACTACTGTATATATTACAATTTTGAATTTAAAACAATTTAATAGTAACAAACCTAAATAAAGTAACAAATTATTTCCTTGATAAGTTTGAAGGAACATTTAGTAATACAATATAGGCTACTGATGCCCTATTTTTACTAGGCTTTGTTGGTGATAATGGTTCAGGAATGTTGGACCATTATGGCCTTTTTAGCTTATAAGTAGAGGACAGAACAATTCACACATTACTGTCTGGCTAGTTTAAGTAGGCAAAATAAACAATAAAAAAGTCAGTATTTTTTAGTAAATGTACTGTATTTTGGCTTTTATTTTTTCCATAAAAAATATATATATTTGTAGAGCATCCCATGTTCTGTTGTCATTAATATTTAACGTTAATAGGTAGAACTGTCCGAGATGTGAACAAAGCAAGTGATGCATCAAAGTTTAAATAAACAAAATCTTGAATGGTTATAAAAATCCTCAATCATTAAAATAATTAATAAAAATAATAAAAAATAATTGGTAGTTACGGAAAGATGTAGATCTTGAAACTTTCTAATTCTGTTTATCCGTCTGACTTGTCGTTTTAAAGAGCCTTATCCATTTCGTGAGGTGTGCAATACGGCGCCAGGCGAAAGTATAAATCAGCCTTAAGATGTTTGTTAGTTTGTTTTCTGTAGATTAATGGTGCATCTAACCTGTCTTCAGTACTGTAAAATTATTGTGCCACTAATTTTGTGATTAAAAAATAAATAAATAAAATTATTATTATTATTTTTTTTTGTATGTGTGTTTTTGAAATTGTGATAGGTCTTAAATTTAATACTTAATGGTATTAAAGTCTTAAATTTGACATTACGATATCTGCGAAAACCCTGAACATATACGAAATAAACATTTGCTTTTTGTTTTCACAAAATAAATGTGTGTGTGTGTTCGTGTGTCTGTAAATGCTCACAGCTGTGTATATACTTTAAGAATGTTTACACCTGTATTAATATTATATATCAATTTGTGGTAACACTGTACAACAAGGTTGGATTAGTCTGATATATTTACTAATATGAACAAACAATGAGCAACACATTTATTACAGTATTCATCTTCAGTGATGAGAATTGATGAAAATACAGTTACTAAACTCGCAGTGTTTTATTTTATGTTAACAAGTACATATTTGGATTTTAATATTGCATTGATTTATTGTTTAACTATGATTTGATATATTCTGTATTGTTCATGTTAGTAAGTCCATAAATCGGCATTAACTAATAAAACCGTATTGTCAAGTGTGACCAATATTGGGATGTGCATTTATATATACATAACAAATATACACAGTACAAACAAAGGTATGTAAACATTAACTTTTATTTTAGAATCGATGAGCTGTAATTGTTTCAGTGGCACTAGATATGACTCCTGTGACATTTTCCAAACTTGACCGAGCCATTCATTCCTTGCAAATGGTTGTAGTGACTTTTATTTTGTGTGTTTCAGGAGCTCGACATGAATAGCTGCTTTGTGTCAAACGCAGCTGCTATTGCCAAACGCAAACTGGAACAGAAACCTAAACCTGACAAGAAGCCTGCTCAAGCAAACCCCAAAAAACAACATGAATCCCAGCAGAAAGCCACTGTGATGCCTCAAAAGCAGGTGGGCGGAGTTAAAAAGATAAATGTGTAAACTCTGAGGGTTTTTATAAGACGTTTAAGAGGAGGTGCCTGGAAGAATTAAAACGGTCTCGTTCTCATGACTTTTCTTGTATGAGAGATTGGGTGTCTCTGAAACTGTAATCAGCTTAGTGAGTCAGTGTTGTGCAGTCATTTTAATCTTAATTTTAATCTACTTTAATCCTTTATGTACAGATGTGGATAAAATTGTTGGTACTCTTCATTACTTTGCTGTTTTTAATGCTTCTCTTCAACCACCATTTGAAAGTAATATCTGATTTTCATTAGTTTACTTTCAGCAGTTCTTGATTAATTACTACTTTTTCAGTTTCAAGTTATTTCAGTGAACTCTGCAGCGTTTCTTCAATAGATGGCTACCAACAATATTGTCCATGTCTATAGGTATTTGGAGTTTTATTTAATAGATGCGGGGAATTGTTTACATAGAATTGTAAGGGAGGAGAGGAGAGTTTTATGAAAATGGATTTTAAATAACATGACTGATTTCTGATGGGTCATATGACATTAAAGACTGAAAATACTTTAATGTATTCAAATAAGTTTCCTGAACGCAAGTAATTCTAATTAGTAAACAATGTTTTACAATATTATTTGTACTAAATTTAATTAAAAATGCAGTCTTGTTGAGTGCAGGAGAGTAGTTTCAATCTGTTTTACTGTACGTTTGTCATATTCATGCCATATTTTTTTGAAGCAGCTATTTTTTGATGTTCTGTATTTCCAAATGTCTTTCATTCTTGTAGGTTGCTAAAGAAGAGGTGAATGGAGAGGAGTCTGTCAATGCAAATGATTTTATTACAAGAAGTGTGGAGCTGGCAGGTGTGTGAGTGGAGTTTGATTTTTTGATTTTTTTTTTTATTGTCGAACAGAAATATATACAAAAAATTCTTTAACAAAAAATACATTACAGCATTGTGAAAATGGAGCGGGATGAAGCACAAGCTTATTATTTTCCCACCCCATTACTACACACATCATTCGTCTATTACTTAAGCTTATTTCTTCTTTTACTTATCTCTTCTTTTTACTTGAGACATATGAAAATCAGATGAGACATCCATTTGGCACCTTTTGGCATCTTTGACATATTATCTGTATGATTCCATTTATACATTTTATAACATAGACCCCAAAAATACATTTTATTAAAAATGACCATTAATTAATTTCATCATACCTTTCTCAGTTTATCTTTTTTCAATCACCTTCATCATTATATTCCTATAATAACATATATATTTATACAACTTTTTAAATTGATTAATATCCTGACATTGTTTAAAAATCGGTTCCATAATTTCACACCTCATACAAGACATACACAAATTTTTTAAAGTTGTTCTTGTTTTCAACCTATTAATTTAGTTCTTCTCATTTCATATCCCCTTGTCTGTTTTCATAAAACTTTTGTATGCACTTCAGACGTACTTTATTCCTAGCTTTAAGCGGAAATTGTGCTGTTTTAAATTTAACCAAATAATTGAACTTAAGTATCTTCAATTTAAAAAATAAAAGATTTGTATGCTCCAAATATCCCACATTTTCTATCAGTCTAATTACTTTTTTCTGCATTGCACATAAGGATTGTAAGTTGGATATACGTTATCCTCCAAATTTCAACACAATAACTTGTATACGGTGACATAAGTGTGTTATATAATACATGCATTGATTTCAATCTTGCTTTATACACTTCTTACAGTTTTTACGAATTTTAATATCACATTCATTATTTGCGGTTTCCAATCATTTTTATGATCCGATACAAACGCCTAGAAACTTAATTGCATATACTCCTTCTAAAATGTCATTATCAATTATTTACATATATTATGACTATTTTTTAATTTCCTAAATAACATAACCTTTGTTTTACTTATATTTAATGACAATTTGTTTGTCAAACCATAATTTCAATTTATTAATTTCTGCTAATTTCAATTAATTTCAACTCCTCAAGTTTTGGAAAATTATCCCCAGAACAAAAAGATACTGGTATCATCTGCAAATAAAATAAACTTAAACAACTCTAATATCTTACACGTATCAATAATGTAAATTATAAACAATATTGAACCTAAAACTGATCCTTGTGGTATGCCACAATTTACATTTAGGTATGAAGATTTATGGTTGCCAATTTCCACAAACTGTTGCTTATTTGTTTTTTTTTTTAAAGAACTGCTTATCCAGTCCAAGGCTACTCCTCTAATACCATACCCCATACCTTTCTAATTTATCTACCAATATATTGTGATTTATTGTATCAAATGCCTTTTTTACATTTATAAAATTCCAACTACCTTCTCCTTTTTATCTATCTTATTAGTAATTTCCTCAAATTTTTGTTAATGCCAGAGATGTTGATCCAATTTTCCTGAAACCATATTGCTCATTGGCTAAAAGGTTATGCATTTCTACAAAATTATTAAGCCTTTCAACAGAGTTTTCCCAAACTTTTTGAAAACTGAGATAGTATAGAAACTGGCCTATAATTTGTAAAGTATTGTTTATCTCCAGATTTATAAAGTGGAATTATCTTTGCAATTTTTAATAGTAAAGTTTAAATAATAAAGATTAGTACGAAATGTCCCCCTAATTCTCTCCTTTTTTTACAGTTATAGGTAATGAGTACGCCGGCTCAGGAAACATGGAGATGGCTGTGAAATATTTTACCGATGCTATAAAGCACAACCCTAAAGAGTATAAGTAAGAGTCCATACCAACAGTTTTAACTGCAGCTTGGCTCAAAATGACAACTACATTGTTTTAAGAGGTCATTTTAATGATTGCACTTCTTTCTTTGCTGCAGGTTATTTGGAAATCGTTCTTACTGCTATGAAAAGATGCTTCAGTATGAGAAATCTTTAACCGATGCTGAAATTGCTCTTTCTATGAACCCTAAATGGATTAAAGGGCTTTACAGAAAAGGCAGAGCATTGGTTGGACTAAAGGTATTTATATAGTCTTCTAGCTGCAACATCCATCACTTTATCCCAGGTTTTTACTTGGTATCAACTTGCCTCTTCTGTGAATCGATCACAAGTGGTCAGCGGAGCTTCATTAGTATTTCCATCTCTTTAGAGAAGGGCTGCACAATATGGCCAATTATTTATTGCTTTAAAATGTTTCATATATTTCTGCTGTGTGTGTGTACACAATGAGAAGGAAAATTGGTGGTATGAGTGCATACAATTTGTCATATTGTGACTAGGGCTGTGCAATTAATCGAAAATCCGATTTCCATTTTAGCTTCTAACGAATATGAAAAACCATTAATCGAGATAAACGATTATTAACTAAGCAGCGCAAAAGACCGCATGCTTATGTGTTTGTGCGGCATTCGGTCTCATTCGCACACTGAGACGAGCAGAATGCAGACATCTAAAGTCACCTTAACGCGAGCGCTTTAATGATCAAATAGGTGTCAACGCCCTGTTTAGTGAATATTCACATTAACCCTCATTTGTGTAATAAACCTACGAGTTGAGAATCAAAAGACGTGAAAGAGAAACTATTAAAGTGAAAGCACGCAATGTTCCTGCTGCCGCCTGTTTTTATGATTATTAATCAAACAACAAGAAAATCCCTCTCTGCTCTTGACTGAAGGACTTTTGTAGCTAAAGTGTTTTTCTTAAAGTGGAGATGCTTAAAGCACAGTTTGTTTTATATTTTTATTCTATCGTATTTATTTCCCTTTTCTTTGCAGGGTGGAAAATAACTGTATATATGCAGTTGAAGTCAGAATTGTTAGCCCTCCTGAATATTAGCAACCCTTTTCCTCCCTAATTTCTGTTTCATGGAAAGAAGATTTTTTTTCAACTTATTTCTGAACATAGTAGATTAAATAACTAATTTCTAATAACAGATTTCTTTTATTCTTGCTTTAATGACAACACATAATATTAGACTATTTTTAAAATACAATGCATTCAGATTCAAAGTGCGATTCAAAGATTTAATTAGGGTAATTAGGCAGGTCATTGTATAACAGTAGTTTCTTCTGAAGACTATCAAAAATATTTATGCTTAAGGGGGCTAATAATATTGTAAAATATTTAAACCTGTTTTTATACTAGCCAAAAAAACAAACAACAAAAAAAAATTTAACAAAAGCCTTTCTCCAGAAGAAAAAAGTATTATAGGAAATACTGTTAAAATTCCTTGCTCTGTTAAACATCATTTGGGAAATATTTATATAAAAAAAATTCTCAGGAGCGCTAATCATTTTTAATTTAACCTGATAATCGTTTTGAATAATCGTGATTACAATTATGACCAAAATAATTGTGATTATGATTTTTCCCAAAATCGAGCAGCCCTAATTGTGACTGACAAAATGATTTCATTTTAATCATGATTATATTGTTTTATCACCCAGTTCAGATTTATTCACCAGTGCAGATTGATCCACAAAATCCCCTGTGCTCTTTTGTTCTCACAATAGTGTTGTTTCTCCTTCTCTCAGAGATATAATGAAGCCAGACTTACATTTGGTGAAGTTTTAAAACTGGACAGCTCTTGTAAAGATGCGGCTGAGGAGATTATGAGAGTGCAGCTCATGCAACTTATGGTGAGAGGACATGAGTAGGCATTATTACATCAGCGGTGATGCTGTGTGACTGTTTTTAGTTTGCTGCATTTTGGTTATGAATGTGTCCATTTCAAACTGCCCTTGTTTTACAAACAGGAAATGGGATTCACCAAAGAACAGAGTTCAAATGCGCTTATAATCCATGGAACTGTAGAAAGAGCCCTAGAAAGTCTGTCTGGGCTATCAGGTATGACAATACATGACACAATATGCATATTAGGGTCAGAAAGTAACTTCTGCAAAAAAGTGATTTTCTATTATATCATAAGGCAGTATGTTTGAGTTTATTTGGTAATCACTATTTTATTCGGTGGAGAAAAGAACAGACCTGCTTTCTAGGTTGTCCATGAAATCCTGTAGATTGATAGATTTATGCATGGGACATTTTTGCTGTAATTGGTGTAAATGCCACATGATCCATTAGTTGTAACAGGCTCTTAAGACTTTGAGCTAAAATACACAAAGTTTTGGAAAAGTCATGGAAATTAGTTGAACAAATATCTGTGTACTTGAGGGCTGCGCTATATTGGAAAAATCTGACATTATGGTATTTTGTATTTCTGTGATGTACATTGTGATGTACATATCAACTGTACACAGATGATATTTTAATTTCTGACCCGAATACATTTCCTTCACTCCTTGTATAAAAAAATGCACAAAAGCACACACACATCACTCTAAATGTGTGCTCAGCCAAGCAGCAAAAAGTGCAAAAATATATTTAACAAGGCTTCAAAGATACCAATTTTTTAAATTAAATAGGAATTAATATCTAATATGTTGGTAAGAGCCGACTTCAGTTTACATTACCTAGGGATTGAAGTTGTTAAAGGCCACCCCCTCCCCCCTGTATTTAGCATTGTTTTCATGCCTCTAGTTTGAAAAAAGTCAGGAAAGGGAGTGAGTCCAGCTCCGTTTAGATGGGAGTGTCGGGGGAGGGAAAGAGGGAAGAGTTTGCAAAAAATGGGAGTTTTCGATTTGAGCATGCGCTGATTTTCAAAGAGGCAAAACAAACACAGACACAGGGGAAATGGACAGTGACTGTTTACATGGACACCAGAAATCAAATTATTTGCCAAATTCCTAATTTATCAACCTAAACTGCAGTTTGACACTTATTCAGGAACATTTTATGCATGCCCCCCATGACAAATGAGTTATTGGATACGATGAACTGCTCAGAGTGTAGTTTTAGTGCAATGTTTGATATGGGAGAGAGAAAAAAACCTCTGCATTTCTCTGTAACTTGGATGCACTTGATTGGTAGCGTCAGAAAGCTGTGTGTATATACTTTACCGTCACACAATAGACGCAAAAATCCTACACGAAGGTAATAGTTTGATTAAGGTGTTCACATTCAGAGAGCAGCATTTAAAGGGGATCTTTCAGTCCCCAATATCATAGTGATGTAAAGTGTAACTGTAACTAAATCATTTTGACTAAGGTCTGTCTTTAAAAACTGAGTACTGCTGACAATGCTAACTAACTTTGCTTCTGAATAAACATAAACAAAGAACACTAATCACACACTTGCCAAATCTGTAGACACAGGAAAATCAACACCAACTGGAACCGCATCTCTTAAAAGAAGACGAGCGGCAAATCCGCATTTCATCATTTCCAGACACGAAAAGCTCTTGGGTTATAAATATCTCTTACAAACATATTTCTGTCACGTGTCGCATGCACTGTAAATCACACGTTAGTCCATCTGTGCTCATTGCGGGAAATTGAAAACAAAACCGTCCGTGTACCACATTTATAAACGCAACACTGACGACCCGTATATCAGAACAATTCTTTTTCCTTTTATTTTTAATTACGATTGGCAACAACATGGCGTCTCTGCCGTCTGAACACTGTAACCGGTAAACGGGTCTTCAATGTTATTGTGCATATTAATCAAGTTGCACCTTATGCACAATAGAGTGTGCTGATTGGTGGTCTGAAAAGACTTGAAAGTCTTTCTCATGAATTAATACTGAAAGCTCAAAGACATCATGTTGTATTCGCCGGTACAGACATCTAGTCTACACGCTTGAATACACACAAGGATATTATCGCCATGACGCAGCTTCCAACATGTCTTTTCAAACCGCAAAAACAAATTTGCTCAAAATAACGCAAAACAACCAATTTTCACTTTTTAGTTAAATATATGTGTCCTAATAGTGTTTTTAGCAGTGTGGGACACATATATGACTGTCAACATCTCAAAAATTGTGTTTTGGTGTTTAAGTGTCCATACTGTAGAAGAGATCTTGACAAATTGCTGTTACAATGTGAATGCTTTTGGGTTTTTTATTTTAGGTACGCTATCTCCAAGAGGTTTAAATGAGGAGTTTAAAGGGTCACGAAACACCAAAACACATGTGTTGAGCTGTTGACAGTCGTATTTGTGTCCCACACTGCTATAAACACTATTAAGACACATATTTCACTAAAAAGTGAAAATTGGTTGTTTTTGCGTTAATTCGTACTTCCGGTTTGAAACTAATTTTTGAAGCTGCGTCACGGCCATGAGATCTTAGCGTGTATTCCAGCGTGTAGACTGGACGTCTGTACCGGGGCATCCGGTATTACGTCTCTGAGTGTGTTACATTGATTCATGAGTATGGCTTGGTTCAAACCAGTCAGCGCGCTCCATTATGTATGCACTGCAACTTCATTTAATATGCATGCTAGCTTCGAAGACTGTATCTGAAACAGTGTTCAGACTGCAGAGAGACGACACACGTCGTGTTGCCAAAAGGAGTTGGAAAAGAATAAGAATTGTTTGGAGATACAGGTTGTCAGTGTTGTGTTTATAATGTGAAGGTTTTGTTTCATTTTCTCTCTATGAGAGCGCTGCTGGACTCAAGTGTGGATCCGTGTACGCGAAACGCGACAAATGCGTTTGTTTTGAACATTTTTTTACTCGAGAGCATTTCTGATCAATGGTGAGATCCGGATTTGCTGCTCGTCTCCTTTATGAAAAGACGCAGCTCCAGTATGTGTTGATTGTCCTGTCTACAGATTCGGTAAGTGTGTGCAATCACCGCCCTTTCTTTGTTCATTCAGATGGCAAAGTTATAGTTCGTATGGTCAGCAGTGTTTAAAGACAGACCCTAGTCAAAATGATTTCTAAGTTACTTAGTTTACAGTACGTTAATATCACTACAATATTGAAAGATCCGCTGTCATTTCACCGTCATTAAACACACTGTCTTTCTCTCCTGCTTGTGTGTTTGTTTTTCCTCAGCCGTGCCCAAATGGCAACGCCCATTTTTATTCAAACCCTGCGCACTTTCCCTCCCCCGACACTCCCACCCAAACAGAGCTAGACACACCCACTTTCCTGATTTTTTTCCAAACTAGAGGTGTAAAAACATCCTTCTGAAACGGGGGGTGGGGGGGGTTTTCATGGCCCTTTAATATTCGTCCATTCCTTAAATGTTTTATTAGTTGTTTGGGTAAAGGTTTTTGGCAGTTTTGTTGTATTACTTTATATTCTGTGATGTTTTTCTTTAATTATTAGGATTTGTTTTTGAATGTGTAATTAACTACAGTATTTTTTTTTTTTTGTGTGAGATAATGTATAAGATCATGTTATCCGGAAGTGTATGAAAACAGCAACATGCTGTGATGAATGTGTCTGATGTCTAAACTAAAAACGCTTTGTGGTGGCCTTTTTAACTTAATAAATTGGTATTTTTGGAGCATTGTTGTTGCCGCCTTGTTGAATATATTCTTCTTTTTGTATCAAATAAAAAAGCAGTTTTTTTTTAAGCATTTCAACACTGATTTACATAAATATAAGTAAACAAATTGTAAGTGGGGCAAATTTAAAACAAGTAATTAGTTTGCACTAATAACACTCTAATTCTTTTCAGGTTTAGCCCCTGTCCTTGTGCCCAAAGAAAACGAGTTTAAATCAGTACAGTACAAACACCCTCAACCTCCAGCTAAATTCCCTCTCATGCCTCTTCCTCAAAACCAGCCTCGACCCAGCATGTCAACCGCTGCTCCACTTCCCCCTCATGCCCCGTAAGGCGCACACACATATCCCAGCAATCATGGTACATAACCATTTACCCCAAAAACACCTCAGTCTTAATGTCTCTTTTACTCCTAAACAGAGAGCTGTTCCCCATCTGGGTCGGAGACTTGGTGAGTTCTATAACCGGGAGCAAGCTTTATGACCTATTCAAATCGTAAGTGCCCTGCTTGGTTTTCTAAAAGTGTTCTTCCAACCATTGGTGTGATTTGAACTCATTTTAAGCTATTGAAAACTATTTGTCTCTGTAAAACAGTGTTGGGAATATCCATAATGTAAGAGTGTTGCCTGACAGATACTGCGCATTTGTTAACTACACCAGCAAGGACAGCTGTGAGAAAGCCATACAAATGTTCAATGTGAGTATGTTTGCTTTCAGTTCAACGTTCAAAAGAAACCTTTAGTGCTAAGATGTTTTATGGCCTAATATAATGTAAATCTTATCTCTTATGGAAATGTGTAAAAGTTTTGCGCTATTTTAAAGTTGCATTTTCCTACACTTCTTTTCTAAAGAGACACCATTACAATCTGTTAGCTAATGTCATCGCTTGCCATATTGTGGGGTTGTAATTTTCATTTTAAGGATGATAAGCAAAGCAATGTCTTTGCTGCTTTTGTAGTAATAAGAAGAGAATGGACCAATGACTCATTTTGAGGCATTTAGTCAATCATAGCTACTGAAAGAACTTATAGCTGGCAGTATACCAATAGACTTGAACCAAATATGGTTGCCCCCTCCCCCCAACAAGCAGTCTTAAAGGGGAAATGATGCACTCAGTCAAGTTTACATTATGTTGTACACTGGATTTCACTTTAATCAAAATATATTAAACTCGATTACTGTAATCATTTAAAAGAAAAGGGTTTGTTTTAATATAGAATTTATACCTAGGGCGCTGCCATCTTGGAATATCGCTGTGTCTGGCGTCACGGGTTGGTTCTGTTCCCTTAAAAGATAAAGTAGAAGTAAACGACTGAACATGGAGACTGGACAGCCTAATTTGACCCAATGCGTGAAGTTGTGGACGTGGAGCTGATGCGCGTCTTATACATTTTATATATATATATATATTTATTTTTTATATATTCTTTTTTTTCCATTTTAAGAACCAATCATTTGATTCGCTTTGGTCCACTCACTGTATTAATCTGCCTGACTGCCTATATGAGTTTTTATATCGCAGACACTGTGAAAAGCTCATTTCCAGCCACTATACTTTTCTGACAGGATATTCGAGTGTCATTAAGTGTCAGAATGTTGTAGGACTGCTATACAGGAGGTATTATTATGGATAGCGAAATTTTTGCGGTTTTTATTTGAGCTTTTTTTTTTTTTTCAGATTATGATAGTAAAACATGAACGCGGTTATGAATATATTAAAACATGTGCTTGTTTATTGTAAAAATTTATAATAATGACAAAAAAATCTAATTTGTGCATCTCCGGGTGCAGATATACTGCCATTGTGGCTGGTGTATTCTGGGAAATTTTCATACCCGTTGGTTTCTTACCACTTCCCCTTAGCCCTACGTCTTCAAGCTAAAGAGAATTGCGAAAAGAGCTAAGGGGTAGAATTGGGATTGGGCCTAAGATGGTAGGAAAACATCACCAACATAAGGATTAATCAATCATTAATCTAAAGCCTCATGAAATCCCACCCATTTGATTTGATTTGCCCAGTTGGAGCTGGCTCTGACCTTCATTTATTCCTAACTCCATGAAATAGTGTCATATTTCACTGTATCCATATGATTTTTTCACAAACTCGCTTGTGACAGATTATTAGATAAGTGATGTTTCCGGCAATCAGAATTTACAGTGTAAGCTTGGCTTTAAGGGACAACATTTACTTTATATTAAGCCATTCAAGTCCTAATAAAATCCATGTCTTGAGGCTTTACTTACAGCGTTAAATCATTTGTCTTTTTAGTGAAGGGATATTAACAGTTTGTGTGTGTTTCTGTGGACTGTAGGGTCATGCCATTGATGGGACAACTCTAGTAGTGCGTTATCCAGATAGGATTCACACTCGTCTCGGAATGTCTAGAGATGCTTCAACTGAGTCCTCAGGAAAGAATGGGTGAGTGAACCTGGTATATACTGCATTGTTACAGACAGTGTGTATTGCACACAAATGACAGCTCACTCTGTTGAGATGCACATCAGAAGTGCAGCCTTTATCCTTTTTGTTTCAATTTAATTTAATGTATTTTATGTATTGGTTATAAGATCATGTTTCAATCTTTTTAGTGCTTTTTTTAAAGCATCAGTCCTGGTGATAACTAACAAAAATACATAATTTCTTATGATTGTTAATCGTTTATATTATATTGTTTACTTAGTGCGGGTGTTTTATTAATAAAAAAATTTGTGAAATCTTGATTTGTAAAAAAAAAAAAAAAAAAACCTACATGCTTACAAATTTTTCATATACATTATGGATGCTCATTTTGGTTTATTTTAGCAACTGACAACCACCGATTGTTAACCAAATATTAACCGTTAACAGATTAATAATAAAATATTATTTATTTAAAAAAAAATAATTGACGTGTCTATTTTGTGTGATGCATTAAATATTTTAAAATACTTATTTTAATATGCGAACAGCAGCATACATAACATAACAGAGCGTCTTCACCCACCTGCAGTGTTTCCAACAGCATAGTAAAAAAGAATAAAGTAAATAGGCCTGCCCTGGATATTTTGCACTTAAATGAAAAATTAAAGACACTGACTGAATCTTCTTTTTAAGAAAACTGGCATAGGCTGTTTGTCAAATCAGTTAAATAATTAAATAAAAATATTAGGCTACCTTAAATCGATTGCTCCACTGAAAATTTGCATTAAATTAATGCTCTGCTGTTTTTCTTATATCCCAAACCCCCTTTCAACATTTTTAATAGAAGTTGTTTGTTTAAAGATTATGTTCCTAATAACTTATTTCCCCCGTCTCACTCGTGGTTCTTGTGTGCGCGCTGAGTGTGAACCTTAGGGCTCATATGTTGACTTTTTGTAAAGTATAGGCTAATAGCATATAATAGTTTTGTTGTTTACATATGCTTTAATTTGTATACATGTTTTATAAGCTGTAAAATGAAAGCCTCAGTTTGGTACAAAGTTATCTTTATGCAAAATTCTAGAAAATCATTGGATTTGTTTGAATCGTAGCTTATGTGGTCTATTTTAAAAACTGATATTATGTAAGTACTATTGATAACTGTAATTTTCCAAATAGAAAAAGGTTGGTTTGTTGGTTGTACACTAAATCATCATTAGCCTTTATGTTAAGTTTATGACTTGGCTCCACGAAGCACAGAGGCGATCAGCATTTGTCCACTTATCTGTCAAACTGTGACCAGAAATATTCTTCTTTCATTTAGCTGCTTTGACAAAATACTTCTGTAAACATGCACATGTTACCATCCCGCAAGTTATCAAATATTTGTTGCACATCAGGAGCCGATCACACCGATCACGCTTTTCCATTCCAAAACTGCGAGGCGCACCACACTGCCTATTATGTTGACAAGAAAAAAAAAGTGCGATGACTTTTTAAAAATTATTATTGTCACTAGGAAACGACTGCATCAGCAGGTCTATTGTGCGTGATTGTTGCTGTCAATGTTGTTATAATTGCAACATTTATTTACATTGTGATATTCAACATTTGTAAAGAAATACAGCTCTGGATAACTTGAAACTGCGACCACAAGACTCTCCTCCATCATTAAAAGTTATCCGTCGTCTTGACAACACAAACACTGCTATCACCTCAACAGAAACCCTGCCTCTGCTTTCATTTGATTGAAGAATGAAAAAGATGCGACTGACGTTACGCGCTTTTCCACTCAGTGTTAAGTTTTATTTTTTTTACTGCGGTAGCACAGTGCGAAAAGATAACGTGAGGCGCGAATAAGCAGTGCACAAAACACTAGCAGTCACCAAAACCATTCAAAAAATGCCCGTCTCAACGCATCCAGCCAAACTTTAAAAACATATAAAACAATATTTATTAATTATTTAACTGATATTCAGTTATAAACGCACAGTTAAGTGTTAATCGATTAATCTGAGCATCCCTAATATACATGCATATAATGTAAAAATGCTGGGTTACACACAATCAATTTGTGTTGGGACAACATGAAGAAATTAAGTTAACCAGTTAGATTTTACATATGAAAGATTTTCCTAAGAATTTAAGAATATTTTTCTTAAGGGCAAAGAATATATGACTGGAATCTTTCAAGAAATGCATGGTTCTCACTTAAACGGCATTTAGATTAAAAATTTGAGTACTATGGGGTCTAGTAGAAACATTTTTGTCCTAAAGCTCTTGAATATAACCATTTTTCTTGTGTGATAGTAATATTTGACCCTCATTTTGTTTTCCTAAATCTATTTCAATAAAAGTGTCAGTTAGCTAAACATTCAACTGTTTGCAGCAATGCAGCCACAATTATCACAAAAAATAAAGTAAAAAGATGAGGATGCTCAAGGGTTGATGTTTCATGGGGCATTAAATGTGGTCATATTTCAGTTTATTAATAAAATAACAACTTTTATTGTTTTGTTTTTTTCAGCAAACAGCCTAATGAATGTTATTTTTGGAGGATGTATGGCTGTAAGAATGAACGCTGCACCTTCAAGCATATTCCAGAAAACAAGGGCATCGATCGACCTAAAGCCAAACCACACACCTGACTCTCTGCATAATGTCAGAGATTTAAACACCTTCAAATCACTAGAATTAGTTGGATTTAGTAAATGTTTCAAATGCATAAAACTTTGGCGCATGGTGTTTTGGTCATTTAGCTACATTTCATATCCTTTTTTTTCCTTTTAAAAAAAGTCTTAATATCTGCATAGGCGAAGAGAGTTTCAAGTTAGGATGAACAGGTATGATGGCTTAAGTTTAATTCACTTTTATTTTCTTTATAATTCTCCCACAGATTAATACATGTACATTTTTAAGTCAGTTATTGGTTTTAGTTGCTGGCTTTGCGAAATTGTGACATGATGCTTTATATTAAATATAAGCGATCAAAAAAGTTGAATGATTGGTCACCGCAGAGGTTTAATTTTATTTTTTTAAGTTTTCTGAAAAGTATTTCCCTTAATGATGGCATTGTCTGAGGGTTTTAAACCGTAAGTATCATTACACTGGTTTTATTTGACTTCTGACCTGCAGGATTTAACCTGCCTCAGTAAAAGCTGAACTGTTAAAATGTCGGATTCAATTTAAGATCGGTCTCGTGCCACTTCTGCTGTAGGAATGACCTGCAGTACACAGTATCATACCGTATTAGTTAGGCTGGAAAATAAAAGCTTTCAGTTGTAATTGATTTTCATTGTTATGCCTGTAAAGCACTACAAAATTGTTCTCTGTGCTACAATAAAAGGTGACCTGTGACATCTGCTATTTAGTAGCTTGGATTATTTTGTTTTGTTCTGCTGATAGCACACTACAAACTTCACATTTATATTATGACATTTATGATTTAATTGAAAACTGTTACAGTAAAAGTGATTGGAGGGTACTTTATAAACCAATTACTTAACTGTTGTGTATCTAAAAATAAAGAAATTGACCAAAGAATACCACAGATACTGTGAGGCTGGAAACACAGACAATCAGCTCCACATTGACCAGGTGGTAATGCAGGAAAGTTAACTCCTCCCCTTTCCTTCAATTACATTAGAGCATCTCTCGCAACCTCACCCTCCTGTTCATTCAACTCGCACAGAATGGTCATTTCAAAGTTTGAATGTTCAATATCAATCCAAGTGACTTTATTCATCAAGTTTGTTTGATATCATTTGAAATGTCTCAGTGCGACTGAGACTATGGTCCCATTCCCTCAATAATGGACATAATCAAAATAATAGATGTATAATGTCGGGTATCTCTTGACCCACTGCTAAGGGTGTGCCTTTACCTAGGGGTCTTCACTTGTAATTACCCTTACTTTCCTATTGGCAGAAACTTTTCAGATCTAACATGCCACTAAATGCTCCTTAAAGGAGATCCTTGCTTTGACTACTTGAGGGAAAGTTTTAAGATGTTTGGGGCGGTTCTGTAACCAGATCAGCCTGTAGTGTGGAGCTCTCATGCTCTATACTATGTATATTTTGAAATCAGGTGTGCAACCTTTGATCTTCGATCTATCTTTGAGAATTCGATGTCTTGTATTGATTGTTTATGAATTGACTGCATAATTGGCATCATATTTACCTGACTATTATATTATGTTTGAACGTATTCTGCTTAGTCTGTAATTATTCATTTTACTAGATTACGCTGTATCCTTATTTTCCGCACTTCTCTGTATTTTAGGGATCCGACTGACTCTTGATATGGATTCGAGTTTACTTAAGTGGAAAAGGAGTTATTTCCATCTAGTGCAACAGTTGCACGACTAACCTAGTTAGGCTACCTGACCCTTGTTTGAAAGTAATGTTATTCTAAATTAAGTGTCCATGGGAAACC
This sequence comes from Danio rerio, assembly GCF_052040795.2. Taxonomy (NCBI): domain Eukaryota; kingdom Metazoa; phylum Chordata; class Actinopteri; order Cypriniformes; family Danionidae; genus Danio; species Danio rerio. The sequence continues at coordinate 9,588,082 of NC_141033.1, forward strand.
ATGAGCTTGGCTAAACCAAAGTCATAATAGAGAACTGTAGTCCATTACATAATGACCTTGACCTCTGATTAGAAATGATATTGTCTTAACTCAAGGAAGTACATTTAAGGGGGACTAATCAAAAATACTTTTTTTGCTGCAAGCATAGGAGCAGCCATCTAAGAGTATTAGTGAATTACCTCTGTTCAATAATTGTGAGGGACACCATCGGCAAAAGTAAAGGCAAAAGGTTCAAACGTGTATCTGAATTAATTCATTTTCTTTTTGGCTTGGTCCCTTTATTAATCTGGGGTCGCCACATCGAAATGAACCGCCATCTCATCCAGCATGTTTTACGCAGCGGATGCCCTTCCAGCTGCAACTCATCTCTGGAAAACTTCCATACACACTCATTCACACTCGTACACTACGGACAATTTAGCCCACCCAATTCACCTGTACCACATGCCTTTAAACTGTGGGGGAACCCGGAGCACCTGGAGGAAACCCATGCGAGCGCAGGGAGAACATGCAAACTCCACACAGAAACACCAACTGACCCAGCCGAGGCTCAAACCAGCGACCTTCTGACTTGGAGGCTACAGCACTACCTTCTGTGCCACCATGTCACCCCTTATCTAAATTATATATTGATATAATCTTAATGTTTTATGATTAATGTAAGATAAAACGATAGATAAATATATTAATATTCTAAACCACTTCATATTCATATTGGAGTCAGATTTGAGTTGAAATTAAACTGAAACAACAGTGTGCACTGGACACCTTCAATGAGCCAACTGGGTGGACCTTACAATAGTGCGAACACGCGTCCATGTGTGAGGGTCATGTCTCTGGATTTGTGAATCCTTACGTAATGTTAATTTTTAAAAAAGACTAGTTTAACTGTGACACTTGTTTATTTCAATGCCAGAGGTATAACATAAATTGAAATGATTGGGAAAGGTGTGAAGTCCAAGTTTTAGGCTAACAAAATTAGAATTGGGCATCAGGACCTGTAGTGCAATAAGCTACTTCACTAATAAAATAGCTTTGCTACTGAAAAGCTATTTGATTTATAAAGTATCTACGCTACTGAGAAATGAAGTTAAGCTAGTTGCCCAACATTGTTAATGTAATAAAATTGCTTTGACCAAAGGAGCCTATTGGTCCCCTGAATTTCACAAATTGATAACTTTGAGTCATAATACAGTATGTAGTTCGAAATGAAAGGGTGTTCATATATATATATATATCTGCACGCTCATGATAACTTTTACCTTTTGCAGATGCTTCCTTGGGTTCGACATTGAAGCCTTTGATGTCAAAAGTATTTTAACAGCTGGTAAACAAATGCACTGAACTGTTATATTTGTGCCCTACTCGGATATTAGGGTGAAATTGTTTTTAAATTTTCAGCAATTAAATGCTTTTTTAATCACTCGCCATGGTGGCAGCTTCAGCAGCAAAGATTATCATAATTGGTAGACGTAGTGCGGAAAACCAATCAAAAGCATCAGAATAGCAGCGCTTTAATAAATGGCCTTAGCAGAAGGCATCGCGCATATAAAAAACAGGTAAATCAATATTATTCAACAGATCCCAGATTTTTAGAGTTTTTTTGATGGATCCCCATTTGTAATCTTTAATATTTTCATAAGTAACTAATTTGATTACACTTTTTTTTTTTCTCAGTAACTGTCACAAATTACTCTTACATTTATTTTGTCATTAAATTATGTAATGCCAGTTGGCGCCAATAGCCTAGTGCAGTGGTTTCCCAAACTGTGGTACGTGTACCACCAGTGGTACGTGGGCTTCCTTCTAGTGGTACGCGGAGGAATGAAACATGTCATGTACATGCTACATATATTTTTAAAATGTATCAAAATTATGTATATAATGTGCCATATATGACATATAGCCTTTATTCCTGAGGTAATCTGCCATGTTTTTATTTACTTTGCAGAGTTGTAGCTACTTTACTGGGCCTACAACGCTACTGTATTTGAGTACTGCTCATTTTGGTGGTACTTGGAGAGAAAAAAAAATTTCTGAGGTGGTACTTGATGAAAAAATTTTGAGAACCACTGGCCTAGAGGTTAGTGCATCGACCCGAGTTCAATTCCCAAGTCGAGGTCCTTTGCCGATCCTTCCCCTATCTCTGCTCCCCCCACTTTCCTGTTTGTATATCCTTACTGTCCTATCAATAAAGCTTAAAACCCCTAAAAAATAGCTATATAAAAAAAAAAGCAATAAACAAAAATTACGTAACGCCGTTGCATGCAGCTAGTTACTCCCCAACCATGCCATTTACACACTCAGGTGATTCTAAACTTTCATACATTTCTTCTGTTATAAACAAAACAAGTGATTATGAAGAATGCTGGGAAAAAACTACTATGGAACAATATTTCTTTGAATTCAACAGAAAGAAATTCAAGCTAGTTTTGACAAGTGGAAAATGAGTAAACGATGGGCGAATTTTAATTTTTGGGTAAACCATCATTTAAAATGATTGCAGAAGAAAATAACCTTTTCTTTTTTGTTGTTCTTTACAAAAATTGGGACATCTTTGCAAATCTTTACCACTTATTAACTGACAGAGTTACTTTCAGTCAGGGAACAATGAGAGGTAATCGATCTCTGCTCTGTCGGGGATTTCCTGAGATAAATCTGGTGCTAAACCAAACAATAAAAGTCAGTTGCTCTTGTTTCTGTGTGAGTTATAGCGTGCATCAAGCAGTCAAAGGTCATGTTGCACAACTCAAATAAAATGAAAGTGGAAAGAACTTGAATTCAACCTTGTGTTTTAGTCATATCAGGATGTAGTCCGTTCCATCAAGACCTGAGGTTTGATTTTTACTCTTGGCAGCTTTTTTAATTGTGCACTTTCAACATGTATGTGTTCAACGTCTTGATAGCAGCAGCAGCTCTTCTTGCATCTGAAGGTAAGGATTACATATTTGCTCAGTTCTGACTTGAGTATGTTGCTTTGGAATTAACCCTTATCCCATGTTTCTTTTTTTAAAGGGATTTTGGTTCGAGGACCTGCTCAGCCTCTGGTCGCACAGCTTGGAAGCTCCATGATTTTGCCTTGTTTTGTTGAAACACCTTTACCTTTGGATGTGCTGGAGGTCGAATGGAAAAGGACGGATAAAGAAGAACTGGTGCACTTGTTTCAGAATGGAGAGGACAAACCTGAGGCTCAGTATCAGTCTTACAGAGGCAGAGCAGGGTTTTTTTCTGAGCAGGTCCTTAAGGGAAACTTTTCACTCCTTTTAGAAAACATAACAGTTGCAGATGCTGGTAGCTACAAATGTGTAGTTTACTCCTATCTAGAGGTTGGAGAAACTTATGTTACAATTCAGTATGTGGGTGAGTGTTCGAATAATTAAAACTTTATCTTTAAACATGCCGGTTTTGAAAATTGCATTGATTAATCATGTTTTGTTAACAGAGCGTGTAGTTGTGACAGGAGAAGATCAGATTCTGTTTGCTCGTGTTGGTGAGGACGTGGTTTTAAATTGCATGGTTGACTCACACATTCCTCCTGAACACTTCGATGAAGTCTCGTGGAAGAAGATGGACAAGCGGTCAGACATCATTCCTGTCTTGCTTTTCCAAAACGGGACAATACTCACAGGATCGTCTGACAGGTTTTACAGGGACAGAGTCGAGTTTTTCAGAGAACAGTTTCCCAAAGGCAACTTCTCAATGAGATTAAAAAACGTCCAGACTGCAGACAAGGGCAAATACATTTGTGAAGTCCATACCGAATATTCTGTGAGATCTGCAACTGTGGAAATAGGGCAGCTAGGTAAGTTAATTGACAAATCTATTCATGAGATGTTTAGGGGGGCTGCTATTCAGCGAGGATGCATTCAATTGATTGTTTATTTAGAAAAAAACATTAAGAAGCACAACGGTGCCAATAGCCTAGTGCAGGGGTATTAAACTCAGTTCCTGAAGAGCCGCAGCCCTACACAGTTTAGTTCCAACCCTGCTTCAACATGCTAGCCTGTAGGTTTCAAACAAGTCTGAAGGACTCAATTGGTACGATTTGGTGTGTTTAATTAGAGTTGAACTAAACTGTGCCAAGCTGCAAGAGTTTGACACTGCTGACCTAATGGTAAGTGCATCGACATATTGTGCCTGTTTCGTTGTTCACAGCTTGTAGACAAACAATATAGAAAACTTGGTACTGGAGGGCCGGTGTCCTGCTGAGTTTTGTTTAAAGTCTTCTCAACACACCTGCCTGAGTGTTATAAGAATACCTAGTAAGACCCTAGTTAGTGTTTGGAGTAACTGGGTTGTGAAAGATTATGTGCGTTTTAGTTCAGTTGCATTTACATTGATTAAACTCTGATGTGATATGATGGGGTGACTTGTGCCTCAACCCCCACAAACTGATAGGTGTGAACTTAATGACCCTTTTACAATCTCAATGGGTATTAGCAAAACAACAGCTGAAACATCTGATAAGAGGGCCCTGCTAAGCCTCTTAGGGCAGGCCCTGCCCAGGCCCGTTTCCCGGATCGTTTGAGGAGTGTGAGTGCGCTGAATCGGGCTCAAGCACGGTTCACTTGGCCGGCCCTGGCCCAGTTGGAAGAGGTGTGCCTGAGCGCGGTTCACTTGGGCTTTGGCACGGTACACTTGAGTGCAAAACGCGCCAAAGCCCGAAACTGAAAGCGAGATGTGACTTTTATAATCTGTTTCATATGGATTAATTCATCATTCTTACTGTTCAGTGAACGCAAACTGCCATAGTTTATTAAAGATGAGAACTCCTCACAGCACGCCAGCTGCGCGGCTTCAGCAGACCTCCTCATTCCTGCAGCACGAGAGCTTTATGATTGTTTATGAGCGCCAAAAGTGGTGGATCTGTTCGGCGAAATATCTGACTGCGTGTCACCGCATCCCTAAGGACTGTTTGGCGAAATATTTGACTGCATGTCTCTGAATATCAAACGACTGAAACGATATAAATAGAGAAATCTCCATTGTGCTGCTGAGTGAGAGAACGCTTCTCACTGCACAGCGCAGCTGCGATGACGTAAGCGTGCCGAGGCCCGTTTGTGGTGTGAGTGCGGGACGTCAGGGGAGACGGGAGGGGAGACAAGCGTGCTTCGGCCCGGTTCGAGGCAACTGTACCTAGTGTGAGTACGGCCTTAAACACAGAATGGTTTGTTTGATGCTAGTATAAAGTACTGTCTCACAGACAGTACTTTGTGTTAAGTTACTTGAAGACCGACGAGTTATCATCACTGCTGAGGAACTGCACTATTGTCTTCAATAAAGTCTTCTCCCCGTAAGAACTCTGGTCAGCTTACTTATTTTATGTATTAGAGTAATCTCCAAAATACAGCAAAATTTAACAGTTGGAGCTAAAATCCACAGGGCACCTCCAGTACAGAGTGTAGTGGGCCCTGCTTTAGAGTTCATAATAAAGCTACTCTTAAATCTGAAATGATAATTACAAAAGGATATCAGTAAAACCATTGTGTCTCTCATGTACTGTAGGACTGTCAGCTCTACACATCATTACACTGATGCTTTGTTGTATTTCCCTCTTGATGACTTTTGGCTTAAGTATTCCAATAACAATCTACATAACCAAAAAAGGTAAGAGAAGCATTTAAATGTTATACGCTCAACATTTGATTAAATGTTTAGATCCATTTTAAATCTACTGTATGTAAATTAATAAAAAACTAAAAGGCACACGGTTATGTTCTTCCACAGATACTGGGACAAAAGCCATGTACATGAATTATTTGCAAGTCGTTTGTCCCAACGTCTGTTTATGTGTTGCATTTATTCTGTGGGGAGTAATTGAAGGTAAGCATCTTGAACTTTTGTAAATCTCCATGCACTTTGAGCAAAACATTTCTCTGACATTTGCTTGGTCTCTTTTTCCCTCAGGATCTGTCATTGAGGTAACAATGTGTGCGACAGTTAATCTGATGAGGATCATTTTATTATTCCTTATGGCTCCGTATTTTAATTGGAACACAACCGTTTCTGGTATGTGTCTGTATTTTAACAACAAAAAAAAACCTATCCGCTTGTTAAGTGGTGACGTATGTAATAATGTTTCCGGGTTCAAGATGCCACTCATTTGAATTGAGAAAATGTTTATGAGCCCTTTTTAGTCATATCACACATTAAATTGAATTTTATATAAAGTCATAGTGTACACGACAATCTCTGGGCTTCCTGCCTCACAAATACCAAAATTTTAACAATTTCTATAAAAAAATGAATCACTTTCTGACCATTGGATATTAGGTATGGAACTATGGATATATACATTGCGATCTTGATTTTCGAAAATATTAAATCGCTTTGTAAACGTTTATTATTACCATTTGATGAGTCTCCCCATACAGTTTGATAAAGCGCTTGAACCCGGAAGCCTCTTTGCGTGACATCACACTTAACAAGCGGATTTGATTGTGCATTACACACTTACCAGATACTTTATTAAATTCGCATGCTCAATCACTTATAAATGTAAATATCTAAAAATCAGCCAGCCAATCACAGAATCTCACTGCATTTAAACATGTAGATGTGGTCAAGATTACCTGCTAATGGTCAAACCAAGTATCAGAATAGAGAAGAGAGGTGATATAAAGGGGTGGTCACAGTGTATTTTTAAGCTGGTTGTGCTTATAAGATGCGAAGCAATGTGTGCTCATGCTTCACTTGTAGAAAATCACGTTATTTTACTTTGATTATGTACTGCTAGTCAACTAACATGAAAATGACTCATGTTTCCTAGTTCCTCTGAAAGGCCCGCCCTCAAGAGGCTCTGATTGTTTCGCTACATAATGCTGGGATTTGCAGATTGGCTCCACGTCACTCCCCTAGAAGCGTGCGATTTTTGCGCTGTGTAAACAGTCCGGTCAGAGGCTCAAAGCAGCTGTTAGCAGCCTTAGCTGCCTGAATCAGGCAGAAATAAAGAGCACACAGCTCACACCTGCTCTCTAAATTATAGGGCATACTCACACTAGGGTGGGGCCGATAGACGATTGCTGATGGCCAAAAGACAACACGATGCTGAGCCGGCATCGCCGGTTTTCGCAAACCTGCTGGCGAAAAATACACACTTAGGCCTCAATTACACTAATACGTCTTAGTGTTAAAATGGCATTTTAGAACGAAATTATCCACATCCACACTGTGTTTTACCTAGCATTTCTGAACAGCCCTCTGTCCACTGAAAATGCACATTACGTAACCACACACAGCCACACACAGTCATGCGTTCGTCTGAGCTTTAATGAGCAGTGTACGTCGGACAGTTTATCCAGGATGTACCGCTGGATCACGTCTCACTTTAGTTGTTAAACGTGATATTCAGACATCCCAAGTCTCCCAAGTTCCGGGAGTCTCCCGCAAATGCATAGAGACTCCCGGATGCCCGCAAATGAGTGATAATATCCCAGAAAACGCGCATCACCCTCCCGGTCCCCAAATAAGTCGCGCACCCTTCACATCTCACAACCGCATCACGTCGAGCGCACTCTGTCAAACACCATCTCCAACGCCCAACCTTTCGTTGTTTACATCCTTGTTTACGTCCTCGTTAACACTAGAAACTGTGCCTGTGGTTGTTAAATTTTAACAAATAAAAACACTTACAGGTTGTGGCTAACGGTCCACAGCTTCGTCTGTTGGAGGAGTTTTAACCGAATCCAGCACTGAACTGAAAGAGATTCTGGAAGTTCTCCGTTGTCAAATGCTAGACCTACATATATATATATATATATATATATATATATATATATATATATATATATATATATATATATATATATATTATAATTCTCTGGAACATAAGCTGAAGCGTTTTTGATCTCACTCGCCTGGATGCATTTTTTTTGTATTTTCTAAACTTCGTTCACTGTAGGCTTTGCTAAGCTAACCCTGTAAAAGCCAATGTCTCCCTTTGCATTGAACTTTGAGCGTCTTACATTCAGAGATGTTGTTTATGTTCACACAGCTACATTACACATCAACTGAATTTAAAATATAATATAGTGGACCATTCCTTTAAGATAATTAAAACATTGTATGTATTTGGTTGACTGAAATGCTAATCTGCAAAATTCGTATAAATTTCTAATCTGAAACATTCAACCACAAGTGCCCTAAAGCTAAACATTTGGGTTTTATCATTTTTTTATCCATTCGGCCGATCACAGAGTCTAGCGAGAGCAACATTAGCTTAGCATAGACCATTGAATTGGATTAGAACATTAGCATCTTGTTAAAAAAAAACGTTTTGATAATTTTGCTGTTTAAAGCTTGACTCGTCTGTATTTACTGTAGATTATGTACAAAGGCACAATGTAAAATGAAGAGCTGCTATTTTTTTAAGTAGATATGGCAATCTATTTATACATCGTTTACAAAACTAGTCTGAAAAAGAGAAAGTATTCATATAGCAGTAGTTTTGTCAGCAAATGTACCATGTTGATGCCAGTATTCAGGGGAGAAGAACCAGACTTTTTCAAGTCAACAATCACTTAAAATAAAAAGTGTCTCTATCTGCACGTTTCCTAAATTGCCTTTAATTTCTACAGCAATTAGAGACTGTTAGATTAAACTATGTCATCAATTTGCGATAATGTGTAAATGTAACTTAATAGGGTTTTATCTTTTATGAAATAGTTTACCTTTAAGGATAAATTTGACTTTAAATTGTTGCCTTATTCCATTCCTCCCCAGTTGATTTTCCTGCTGTCATCCAAAGAGTTATTGAATTTATGGGGATCCCTGTTGCTTTTCTTATGATTTCTACTGCATTTTGCTCAGGTAATTAGATCAGTTGTTGATTTAATATACTCGTTTAATGTATAATTTTGCATAGTATTCCACAAAATACATTTATTATGTCTAACACTTGTCTTATCTTTCTATTGCAGCTGTCCTTCATGAGCTGTGGAATTCCTCTGAGTGGACTGAAGTGCTGCTTCTCAGTGTTGTAATTATCGTGCTGTCATCCATGCCAGTTTTTCTTCAAGCTTTAAGCCACGTTTTCTTTGCCCTTTATTTTAATATCAACTTTTCTTATCGATTTATAACAGGTATGTAAGAATTCTATACTATTTACTTGCTAATAAGAATCATTTTGGCTTGAGAAAGTGAATTGATTTAGGTTTTGAGCTGCCGCTGCTCCTCCTTGGATCAAATTTCTAAATGAATCTTTTCCTCGAAGTCTCAAGAAATGACTACCAAATTCAGGCCAAACCTTCTGCATGTTCAGACTTGATATATTAAACATTTTATAACTGATTAGACTTTTGGGTTTAAATGGGATGGTCAAGCTATAAAAAGAAACAGACTTTAATTAGCCCAAACGATTAAACATTAACAAAAGAAAAGGAAAGGCAAGTGACATGTGGCCAGGTATGGTGACCCATACCCAGGATTTGTGCTCTGCATTTAACACAAAATAATGTTAGCCACATTAGCCACAGTTCAAATAATGTTAAATTATGGTAGCAACATGTAAAAGAAAACTTCTTCTTCTTCACGGGGTCGGCTCTTTTTGGAACATGTCCATATGATAACGACTTTTTTTTTTTTTTTTTTTACACCCTTCGGCTGGCCTGTTGTATGGGCCTGTCACACTCATACACTAAGGACAATTTAGCTTACCCAATTCACCTGTAGCATGTCTTTGGACTGTGGGGGAAACCGGAGCACCCGGAGGAAACCCACGCGAATGCAGGGAGAACATGCAAACTCCTCACAGAAACGCCATCTGAGCCAAGGTCCGAACCAGCGACCTTCTTGCTGAGGCGACAGCACTGCCTACTACGCCACTGCCTCGCCCTATGTAAAAAGAAAACATTCAAACTTAAAGGTAATTCATGATAGCACCATGTTAAAACATGTTAACCACATGCTAAATCAAGGCTAGCAATGTGTGAAATATGCTTAGAAGACAACAAGACAATGCTTTCTCAATCCAAACATACAGTAAATGTTTGTCACAGTGACTTTGAGGAAGCATTATGCCACATGAAGACCCTGCATATATTTTCTGCTAAAAAGGCATAGTATGTCATGTTCACAACAAACAAAAGCATACTTTGATGACCCCATGACTGTGTGTAAAATCATGGAAGTTCTCTGTATATTATAATGACGTTACCATTATATGTGTCTTATGCCTTGTCCAGTTTTTATATAATTTTTATAAACACCATGTCAGTTGGCGTTTCTATGTGGAGTTTGCATGTTCTCCCCATGTTCACCTGGGTTTCCTTCGGGTGCTCCGGTTTCCCCCACAAGTCCAAAGACATGCGGTACAGGTGAATTGGGTAGGCTAAAGTGTCCGTAGTGTATGCGTATGAATGAGAGTATATGGATGTTTCCCAGTGATGGGTTGCAGCTGGAAGGGCATCCGCTGTGTGAAACATATGCTGGATAAGTTGGCGGCTCATTCCACTGTGGCGACCCCAGATTAATAAAGGGACTAAGCCGAATAGAAAATGAATGACTGACTGAAAAACCACCATGAACAGCTGTATACACTAAAACAGGGGTCTATTTTGAGTGTATGAACTTTGCATTAGCACTGTTGCTTCACTGGTACTAAAATGAAGATTGAATGTTTTTGGCGTTGAAAATAAACAGGAAGTTATGCATTACATTGTCAGGATGTTTGTCAGGAAGAGTGAACTTTGTTTAGTGCACTTACACATAGCTTTTCAGAAATAAGTTCAACATTCTTTTAAACACATTTTTTCTTTATTAAAGTTTCAAGCCTCTTGAGGCATCAAAAGCACTGGGTTCTTTATTGGGAAATCAGAAACCAATATTTAAAGCAGACACAAAACTTTACAATGTATTCATTCATTTCAGTTAAGCAATTGAAATAAGAACCAAATAAGTGTTCACAGGTAAAAGTAAAAGTCCAACAAGCTGCAAATAACTGTACAATGGCGAGCGTGTCAAGTATGAAAGCCTCCGCAACTCGCGGCTGTATGTTAAAAAACTGTAATGGTTGGGTTTAGAGTTGGGGTAAGTGTAGACGTTAATAACTGTGACGGTTGGGTTTAGATTTGGGGAAGGTGTAGATGTAATAACTATGATGGTTGGGTTTAGGGTAGGAAAGGTGTAGACGTTAATAAGTATTATGCTTGGGTTATGTTTGGTAAAGATGTAGACATTAATAAATATAATGGTTGAGTTTAGGATTGGGGAAGGTGTAGACATCAATAACTGTGATACTTGGGTTAAGGTTTGGGGAGGGTGTAGATGTTAATAACTGTGATGGTTGGGTTAAGGTTTGGGAAAGGTGTAGACGTTAATAACTATAATGGTTGGGTTTAGGGTAGGGAAGGTGTAGACGTTGATAACTATGATGGTTGGGTTTAGAGTTGGGGTAGGTGTAGATGTTAATAACTGTGATAGTTGGGTTAAGGTTTGGGGAAGGTGTAGACGTCAATAACTATAATGGTTGGGTTTAGGATTGGGGAAGGTGTAGACATTAATAACTGTGATACTTGGGTTAAGGTTTGGGGAAAGTGTAGATGTTAATAACTATGATGGTTGGGGTAGGTGTAGACGTTAATAACTGTGATAGTTGGGTTTAGGATTGGGGAAGGTGCAGACGTTAATAACCGATGGTTGGGTTTAGGATTGGGGAAGGTGCAGACGTTAATAACTGATGCTTGGGTTTAGGATTGGGGAAGGTGCAGACGTTAATAACTGATGCTTGGGTTTAGGATTGGGGAAGGTGCAGACGTTAATAACTGATGCTTGGGTTTAGGATTGGGGAAGGTGCAGACGTTAATGACTGATTGTTGGGTTAAGGATTGGGGAAGGTGTAGACGTAAATAACTGATGCTTGGGTTTAGGTTTGGGGATGGTGCACACGTTAATAACTGATGGTTGGGTTTAGGATTGGGGAAGGTGCAGACGTTAATAACTGATTGTTGGGTTTAGGATTGGGGAAGGTGCAGACGTTAATAACTGTGATGGTTGGGTTTAGAGTTGTGGTAAGTGTAGATGTTAATAGCTTTGATGGTTGGGTTTAGGTGTGGAGTAGATGTAGACTTTAATAACTGTGATGGGTGTAGCACCATCTTGCTGACAACATAATTTTGACACATGGATCCGGATAACTGCAAGTTACGCCTCTACTACAAGTTACGCCCCTTCATGTTATGCCACTGTCTTGCAAACTTCAGACAGACACTACTCCAAAAATGACTCTTTTAGTCACAAAGGTTACCGAGCCATGCTTTAAGGAGACATTAGTGGAAGTAGAAATCATTCTTGCAGGGGTTGAAGATCAAATGTGTTAGTTTACAGCCCACAACTTAAAATCAACATAAATGCATGGTCTGTTGCTCTCATGTAGATTCATTAGGACATGTTTTCATGGAGGTGAGCAACCTTCTTCAAATGCGTCTCCTCTTCTTTAGACCCTCATCAAGGGTTAAAGAATGTAAGTAACACTCTGTTCTCTGAGTATCTGTCTCTTAGATATTTATTTAATTACAATGTGTGTCTGTTTTTATTTTCAGCCATGATCACAACAATATATGCCTTTGGGGCCATTTCTGCTGCTATATCAATCATAGTTCTTCCCATTCCAGCAATTAAGAAACGCCGTTCAAAACTTGACAGAAAACAACTTTATGATCTCAAATGGAGATGTTGTAAGTTTTGATGCGTCTTGTTCATGTCAAAAATCAAAATGATAATTCTGTGTTTCTATTGAGTATTAAATGGATAGTTCAGCTAAAAATGAAAATTCTGTCATCATTTACTGATCTTCCCCTTGTTCCAAACCTGTTTGACTTACATTCTTCTGGTTTCCAACAATCTTCAGAATATCTTGTTTTGTGTTGAAATGAAAAATAAAAGGTACATTTTAAAACACTTGGATGTGAGTAAATGGTGAGAAAATGTTCATTTTTTTGAGTGAACTATTCTTTTAAGGTCAAATAAAATGAACATTTAAACCACTTGTTATATATATATTTAAAAAGTCTCTGTTTTTCACTCTTTATGTGTGTTTAAATTAAACTTGTTTTTGAATTAAAGATGCAGACTCGATCAGTGATCATCTTTTTTTTCTATATCTTTTTCTCAGATTTAGTTTGGGTCACTGTCATGGTTGTTATGCTCATCGGGCACAGTGGACTTATTTTATACTTTCTCAGCATTATTCTGGAGTATAGTAATGGTAAGCTTCTATCAAATGTCAGCAATCGTAGTTGGCTTATTTTTTTCAGATATACAAATTGCTTACTTTGATCTCTAATGTAGCCTAAATGTGTCCTTGATTACAGAGCGTTTCGGATGGATCTTTGTCACAGTTCTGCTCCATATCTTCACTGCTATTGCACCTCAACGATTCTCCAGAACAGTTCCTGGTACACATCAATACACTAACAGCCAGACATTTTTTTTTCTTGAGCCAAAAACATTCTTAGTTCTATTAATGTAATCAGTTAATCTTAAATGTTCATCTTAATGCAGTAGTGCCATTCTTTTTACAGTTATGCAATATTTGTACATTTGCAGATGCAATTTACACTGCTTTGTTCATGTATGGGGCAGCGGGTCTACCAGTGGTCAACTCAATTTCTCTTGCAACAGAATTAATACTACAGACATGTAAGTGTTGTGGTCTAAAAATACTCTTTAAATGCTTAGTTCATCCAAAAAAAATGAACATCATGCTATTAATTACTCACCCTCATGCTGTTCCAAAACCTTGAGACCTTTGTTCATTTTCAGAACATAAATTAAGATGTTTTAGGTGAAATCCGAGATCTCCCTCATTCTCTATAGGACAGCAACGGCCTTGACCCAAGAACAGTTTCTTGAGTGGGTAAATCTGAGGATTATCAAGCTACTAGAGTCATTTTTGCACACATAAAACAAAAATAACAACTTTATTTGAAAGTTTGTGTTGTATTACTGATGTTGCTACCAACACTGTTCAAATCCCACATCAACCAACTGTGCAGAAATCAACAGTCCAACATTATTGTAAGCAATGTTGCCAGATTGAGGTAATAAGTCAATTATGTGAGGTGATGAGCTTCATAGAAGATCTGGCAGTTTGACAAACTTGGACAATAAACTTTTTTTTTCCATAACTAAATTGGAGATGAAGATTTTAAACAGCAATCACAGAGATTATCAGATCGATTTAGAGAACGGTCTTATAAAGAGGAGTGGACACAATCTGCACATACAATTGAAGTCAGAATTATTAGCCCCCCTGAATTATCATCACCCCTGTTTATTTTTTTCTCCAATTTCTGTTTAATGGAGGGAAGATTGTTTCAACACATTTCTAAGCATAATAGTTTTAAAAACCTATTTCTAATAACTGATTTATTTTATCTTTGTCATGATGTCAGTAAATAATATTTTACTTGATATTTTTCAAGACACTTCTATACAGCTTAAAGTGACATTTAAAGGCTTACCTAGGTTAATAAGGTGAACTAGGCTGGTTAGGGTAATTAGGCAAGTTATTCTATAACGATAGTTTGTTCTGTACACGATCGAAAAAAATTAGCTTAAAGGGGCTAATAATATTGTCCCAAAAATAGTTTTTAAAAAATTCAAAACTGCTTTTATTCTAGTAGAAATAAAACAAATAAGACTTTTTCCAGAATAAATAATATTATCAGACATACTGTGAAAATGTCCTTGCTCTGTTAAATACCATTTGGGAAATATTTAAAAAAGAATAAAAAAAAGTCAAAAGGGGGCTAATAATTCTGACTTCAACTGTAATTGCATCAAAGATATGTCACAAGGGGATAGCTTAGTTAACAAAAAAAACAAAAAAAGTTGTTGTATTAATTGTCATATAAAATATTCGCCTGTGACTAAAGGCATTAATAAAGTGCTGTTAAAACATTGACATATTATTTCAAGTGATCCTACCCTCAAAGAGTGTTTTAAAACGTCACCTCATTTAGTACACAAAAGAACATGTAATATCTGGAATATGTTGGTAAGAGCTGATCTGAAACTCGCTCCACATTTTTTAAACACATTTTTATACCACATGGTAATTCAAAATGTGGGAATTGTTTACAATGTAACTTCACATATAAAACGTCAACTTTTGCACATCCCCATACAGCGAAAAAGTTCAAAATTTGAGCTACTATTTCATGCAAGACAGCTAATGTAATCTATATTCTGCGGTGTCCGTGTGGTTTATGTTATTTAGATAAGACAAGTAGAACTCAAAAATTGGCATTTCTAAACATCGATGTGCTATTCGACAAGTCCTGTTACAATTTCTCAGTTATGAGTAGGCCCACACGGAATCTGTGCGCACAGAATTCCGCAGATTTTTAGCTTATCATTGATTCTGTTTATTTACCTGTGTAAATGTGTGTACATTTAAATTTATTGTTTTTAATTTCATTTCAGTAATATTATTGACTTATGTGAGAAATATTCCACTGAAAAAAATTATTCAAAGATGATTCCTTGGATTTACTAAATTTTTTTAAGTTAAGTGATTGTAAACAATTTAATTGTGTTGAATTTAAACAACAAATTAAGTTGAACATTATTAAATTTAATTTGTTTGTTTAAATTCAACACAAATAAATTGTTCGCAACAGTTCTGCATGCAACAATTTTATTTCAGTGTATGATTTATTTACAATACAGTGTGTAAAGTAATATATTCTGTCTTTTAGTAGATGTAGGAGATCTTAACAAATTGCTGTTACAACAAGAAGCCTTTTGGATTTTCACTCTAGATATAGTACATTGTCTCCAAAAGGTTTTAATGAGAACTTTGACAGTCGTCTCACTATCTCACTAATGTTTAATTAGGTGTTTGGGTAAAGGTTTTTGGTTTATTCTGTTGTTTATTTTGTTATGTCCTAGTACATACTGTTTTCTATAATTTGTGATGCACTATTATGGTTTGTTTCTGTATTTTCACTTTGAAAATTTAAGTTGTATAATTTTTAAATGCGTACATTTTTAACGTTTTTTTTTTTTGTGTATGTGTGTGTGAGATAATAGGAGATTATGTGTTCTGGAAGTGTGCAAATTGGAGCACCTGATTATGATGAACACTGTCAGCCTTTTTGATTTAATGAATTAGCATTTTTAGAGCTTTGATGTGCAGTTTTTCATAACTAGATTGGGCCATACAAATTAAGGGAGTTTCCCCGGAGAATTAAAAACGAGTGTTGGCAGGTACTGTATCTTCATTTGTGTTCCAAAGATGAACAAAGGTCTTTGGAGTTTTCCATTTTTTGGATGAACTACCCCTTTAAGGGTTGTTTAATTTAAAAGATCACTAAAATATTCTGTCATCTGTTGGTTTAAAAGACAAGGGGGAGAGAACGGTGGATGATCTGCGTGTAATAGTGCTGCCGTTTGAAAGCATTATGTCTGGCTTGTGGCTGGTTTTACAGATTTCTGCTTATTGTGAGTTTTATTTGTATTTTTGATACTTGTATATTAGAGCTGTTATTGTTAAGAGGGTACAGTTCACTGTCATTGTCTTTATTTGTGCTTTACAGGGGCAGTTCAAGGGAAAGAGTAAGTTGTATTTTGCATTTGAAAGTATTTTGGACTGCTTAATTGCTTTAATAAGAGAACTGATTGTCTTTCAGTGTCCTGAGGGAGCTGTGTGAGCTGAGAGATTTCGTGGCACAGCGCACAGACTGCACACCACAGGTGACTTTGTTTAGAGGACACAAAACTAAATTTAAGGGCACCTAATTTTACATCTTTTTAAGATTTAATATTAATATTATGGTTCTTTTGATTGTGCCACTTTAGGTGCAGTTAAAAACACAATTCAGATTTGTTTATTATAATGTGTTCAAAAGTGTCATGTTGGGGCCTGTACACAGGTCGTTGTTTTAGGGGTGTGTTGCTCCACATAAAAGTTACTTTCGACTTTCCGCCCAACTAAACAAGAGGGCGGAGCCAAGAGCTCCCCCGCTTTGTGTATGGCAACAGACAGGCAGACAGAGAGAAGCAACATGAGTGAGAGGACCAGCATTCAGCCGTACATGTACGACTCGGACACAGAGCAAGCAGAGACTACCGTTGAGGAATTATTGTTCCTAATGTGTCAGAGTGGTAGTTACAAAATCATTTGTGTCTTTGTATAGTTTTACAGCCGCTATGTAACGATGCATCCCTATATGGATGACGCATGCAACGATTAATCGGTTTCACTATTAACCACGCTTTAATGCGTTACGGTTAATTAATCATAAAGGCTTCTCAACACCTTTTTTCTGCACGGAACAAAACTGCAGCAATAACCAATAACTAATAACCACGCACACTGGATTAACTTTGACTGAGGCTATAACTAAGGCAAGTTCGTTATTTTTAATAAAGGGACGCATACACGAGGCAATGCCCTCACACTTTTCAGCCGCACCTACTGTAGTTGAGATGACAGGGAGCTTCTGTCACCACAGGAAATGCAAACGACTAAAGTTTATGGAAGACACAATGAAAAGTAGACGTTTGCAAACCCACCTAAAGTTACAAACAATGGCGTCGATGAGAGCGATCATGTAGTGAATGTTGATCCGCCAGCTGAGATCAATCGAGGGATTTTGGAGAGAGTGCGGAATGACTCGGTGGATCAGCTGTTTTTAATGGCCTGAATCTCGATACGCTGCATTCACTGCGTGTTCAGCGCAAATGGCCACTAAAAGTAAAATCTCTGTTGCTCATTCACAGGAAGTAGATGAAGGCACTTGGGTTGAGCCCAATGAGCCTTACATCCAAAAATAGAGCAAGAGTGTTTTTTTGGTGACATTGCTTTGACTCACACGCTGAAAATGGCGGACGTGAAACAACAAACTAAGGATGTGGTAATGCACGCCTTTCAATCAATATTGGTGGGCGGGGGGGCCGCAATCTTACGTCAAGTTGCGGTCGGTCTCAAAACTGCTCCAATTGGTCCACTGTTTTTATGTTGCTAAATTGAAAAAAAAAAAAAAAAAAAGACTGGGTGTGTTTATCTCACCCCAATATGATGGTCTATACACTATACTTACACTCATGTCTGTCCAAACAGCTTGAAAATTAGATGTTTCACCGTATGGGCCCTTTAAAGAATTAATATGATGTTTAACACCTTTTCAAAGCATTTTAATGCTGTTAAAAGGATTACTTTCACATTTTGGTTCTGATGACAGAATGCAGTGGGGGAAAATGAAATGTTTATACATTACAGCAAGGAGACGTTGGTGAATCAGAGAATTTGGAGGAACTTTCGGAGGCCCAAAGATTTCAGCCAGAGCAGGAGCCATTCCTGGAGGAGCAAGAACAAGAGGTTTAAAATCTTAAAACAGTCACATAATGGAATAGTTCACCCAAAAATGAAAATTTACTCACTATTTACTTGTCCCCAACCCTTTATGAGTTTCTTTTTTCTATTGAACACAAACAAAGATATTGTGAAGTAAGCTAAAGACCTGTACTTATTGACTTTCATAGTAGGAAAATCAAATAATATGAAAGTCAATGCTTACAACTTTCTAGTTTTCTTCAAAATATCTTCTTTTGTGTTTAATTAAAGAAACTTTGGTTTCGAACAAATGAAGAGTGAGAACATGATGACAGAATTTTCATTATTTTGTGAACGATTCCTTTAGTGCCATGTATGATAAGCTAACGTTAAACATTCTTTAACCTTATTTAACTGAAAAATCAAACATTATTGTATTAATAAATTATACTAGAATGACATTCATGCTTTGGTGGACATATTTCACATAGAGTTGAAGTCAGAATTATTAGCTCCCTTAAATAATTAGCTCTCCTGTTTATTTTTCCCCCCAATTTCTGTTTAACAGAGAGAAAAAAATTTTCAACACATTTCTAAACATAATAGTTTTAATAACTCATTTCTAATAACTGGTTTATTTTATCTTTGCCATGATGACAGTAAATAATATTTTACTTGATATTTTTTAAGACACCTCTATACAGCCCAAAGTGATATTTAAAGGCTTAACAAGGTTAATTAGGTTAACTAGGCAGGTTAGGGTAATTAGGCAAGTTATTGTATAATGATGGTTTGTTCTGTAGACTATCGGAAAAAATATAAAGGGCTAATAATATTGACCTTAAAATGGTTTTTAAAAAATTAATTTAATTTTAGCATTTTTAGAGCTTTGGTGTTGCCGCCTTTATTGAATATATAATTTACACTACTTGCGTTTTGGCTGAGCACCCAGTTAAGAAGGGATGTGCAGTTTTTCATAACTAGATTGGGCCATACAAATTAAGGGAGTTTCCCTGGAGAATTAAAAACGAGTGTTGGCAGGTACTGTATTTATTTAAATTTAATTCTAGAAATAAAACAAATTAGACTTTCTCCAGAAGATAAAATATGATCAGACATACTGTGAAAACTTCCTTGCTCTGTTAAACATCATTCGGGAAAAATAAAAAAAAGATAAAAAAATAACTAAATCAAAGGGGGGCTAATAATTCTGACTTTAACTGTAAATGCATATAGTGTTTGAATAACATGTCACATATGTCATTTCATAAAACATGAAGATCTAAGAAATCTGCCCTACCTCCTGGTGTATTGCTTCAGCAATAAAAGAACCACAAAACCAATCAGCAGCATCATGACACTGCTGAGCTGTTGATTGGCTGAGGATCTGTGTGTGTGTGTGTGGAGAGAGTGTGCATGTGTGTCCTGTATAAAGCACACTGCTCTGCAGCATTTCTGAACTGGTGCAGTGCCGGTTCATCTCCACTAATGGTGTGCAGAACAAGGGGGACTTGAAGAAAAAAAAACTTCCAACCAACAAAACATTAGCATCATTTGAAAACCAAGCAAACAAAAAAAAGGCAACAAAAATTACTTCATCATGAGCTTCGACCCTTTCACCACCTCCTCCCTCTCCCGGCGCTGGGAAGATTACCAATCCAGCACCTCCACCTACCGAATCTCCAGGGGGCCCTTGTCCTCCTCCAGGTGGGCCATGCGTTTGGAGCCTCTGCAGCGCTGGGACCAGAGCGACCTGAGTCAGGCCAGTTTAGTAAATGCAGAGCTGCTGGATCTGCGGGCCCAAGAACGAGAGCAGCTAGTGGGTCTGAACAACCGGTTTGCATCCTACATCGAGAAGGTGAGACACCTCGAGCAGCAAAACCGGGCTCTGCTTCTGCAGCTGGAGGCCCTGCGCCGCAGACAGAGTCAACCGTCCCGCGTGCAGCAGCTCTACCTGCAGGAGGTCCGGGGCCTCAGGGAGCAGCTGCACCAGGAGGCCCAGAATAAAGCACGCATGGAGGTGCAGATGGAGAAGCTGAGGGACGTCCACGCACAGCTGCACGAGCGCTGGGAAGAAGAGGCAAGGCGGCGGAGCCAGGCTGAGGAGGACCTGCAGCAGCTGCGGGACGAGACAGGTCAGGCTGCTCTGTGCATCTGCGATGCAGAGGCCAGTGTGGTCTCCCTGGTGCAGGAGCTGGCCTTCCTGAAGCAGGTGTTCGCTGAGGAACAGGAGGGGCTCAGGGTCCAGCTACAGGTGGCCAGCCTTAGCGTTGAGCTGGACACGAGCAGGCCAGACCTGTCGGCGGCTCTGAGAGAGATCCGGGCGCAGTATGAGAGCCTGGCCGGACGTAACATGCAGACTGCCGAGGCCTGGTTTCGGGGGAAGGTGGCGAGCGTAGTGGAGCTGACAGATAAGCAGGAGGAGGCTGTGCGCGTGGTACGTGAGGAGACAGCTGAGTACCGGCGCATGCTGCAGTCTCGTTCTGCTGAGGTCGAGGCACTGAGGAACGTCATCAATTCCCTGAACATACAGCTGGGCGAGCTGGAGGAGATGCAGAACTCTGAAGTCACCAAGTACCAGGTACAGATCATTAGCACTGATTGATTTCAGCATAACTACAATAGGGCCACGCAAAGTTTTTTGTGGAGACTTTCTACTGTTGACCACAGAAATATGATGGATTGAAGAGCGGAGCGGATATACAGTTGAAGTCAGAATTGTTAGCCCCGCTGTTTATTTTTCCCCCCAATTTCTGTTAAACAGAGCAGATTTTTTTCAACACATTTCAAAACATAATAGTTTTAATAACTCATTTCTAATAACTGATTTATTTTATCTTTGCCATGATCGCAGTAAATAATAATTAACTAGACGTTTTTCAAGACACTTTTATACAGCTTAAAGTGACATTTAAAGGCTTAACTAGGTTACTTAGATTAACTAGGCAGGTTGGGTAATTAGGCAAGTTATTGTTTAACGATGGTTTGTTCTGTAGACTATCGGGGGGGAAAAATTTAGCTTAAAGGGGCTAATTATTTTGACTTTAAAATGGTTGAAGAAAAATTAAAACTGCTTTTATTCTAGCCAAAATAAAACAAATATTCTCCAGAAGAAAAAATATTAGCAGACATACTGTAAAAAATTCCTTACTCTGTTAAACATCATTTGTGAAATATTTTAAAAAGAAAAAGAAAAAACAAAGGGGGGCTAATTATTCTGACTTCAACTGTATATAATAATAGAATAAGCAGATGTTTAAGGGCATAACACATTTGCAAAAATGTGGGGTACAACAGGTTGTCACTACGACAGTTCTCTCAAGGGTTCTTTGTAACATATCTACCCCTACAAGGGGCATATTAGTACTTTAGAGAACTAAGATACTGTTTAAAGGCATAGTTCACCCAAACATAAAAATTGACTTGCCTTTCCAAACCTTTATGGGTTTCTTTTTTCTGTTAATCACGAGAAGATAAAATGTTGGAAACCTGTAACCGTTGACTTCCATAGTGGAAACAACAAATACTATGGAGGTCAATGATTTCCAGCTTTCTCCAGAATATCTTCTTTTGTGTTTAGAATTTTACAAACATAATTTTAGCCAAAATATTTACTTCTAAAAAGGCTAACAATTTGCCAGCAAATAGAAATGAATCCCTATTTACTCTCCCTCAAGTGGTTCCATACCTTTTCAGGGTTTTTTTTTTTTGGTAACACTTTATTTTGATGGTCCATTTGAGTATTAGTAGACTGTCTGCTTAATATATGTTGTTACAGACATTAAACAGACATTTAACTCACTACAAGAAACATTGCAAGTACATCTCAACCTAACCTAACAGTCTACTGATAATCTAATGAGAATTAGTTGGCATATAGATGCAATGTAAGTTAAACTCAACAAACAGACGATCAAAATAAGGAGACCATTTTTTTCTGTAGAACAAAAAATAAGATAATTTGACAAATGTTAGAAACCTGTAACTGTTAACTTACATAGCAAGGGAAACAAATATGGAAGTCAGTGGTTACAGGTTGCCAACATTTTACAAAATAGCTTCTCTTGTGATAAACAGAAAAAAAAAACTCTTTGGGTGAACTATTTCTTTTACGGTGCCAGTACAAACCATTCAGTGGTACATAATGCACTAAGATGTCTCTTTGAGTGTATTGCCCCAGTTACAAGCTTATTTTCTCTTTACATTACATTTTCTTGGTGTCTCATTTGTTTTCTTCAAGTGGACACGAGCACAAAGACTTGACATAGAGACTCAGGAATAGGCTGTAAATTAGTTCACGAGCGTTGACCTTTGCTGTTCTACGGTCTCAACATTTATGAAAGACTATTTCTGCTGTGATTTAGTCATTGTGTGGTCGGAGTATCACCAGAATAGCACAAATGTATTAATGCTGACTCACTCCCTCAGTGCTGAGTCATGGCAGACAAACTGAGTCGAACAGATTGACTTCAAACAGAAATGTACTGCTGACTGAAATATATATACGTCTGCTATATTACTCTGTATCTCTGGCACAAATAGAGCAGGAATGCTTCTGTCTGTAAATAATTTGCAAATGCTTTCCTTTCAACCACCTCTAGGGGAAGATAGGTGACCTAGAAAGGGACATTGGTGATGCGAAAGAAGAAATGTCTCGATATTTGAGGGAGTATCAGGATCTGCTTAATGTGAAGATGGCTTTGGATGTTGAGA
This sequence comes from Danio rerio, assembly GCF_052040795.2. NCBI lineage: Eukaryota > Metazoa > Chordata > Actinopteri > Cypriniformes > Danionidae > Danio > Danio rerio. The sequence goes on from NC_141033.1 coordinate 9,611,072, forward strand.
TTGCTGCTTACAGGTAATATGCTCCACAGTATGGTATGTAGTTTCTTAAATAAAATAAAGCTTGTGCAGTCAGAATACATGAAAACTAACTGAAGTTAAGTGACTTTGATTTTAGATTACAGATGGGTTTGATTTGATTTGAATTTACCGTTTATTTTTGTCTTGACAGGAAACTCCTGGAAGGAGAAGAAATTCGGTTTACGTACTCCTCCCTCCCAGCCCTCGCTTAACCCTGGGTTCATACTCTGAACACAGTTGAGTCAGACCCAGCTTAAATCCTAAAACAATAACCTAAACATCATCCCTGACAGCTTTATTCATTTTCTCCAAAACCCCTGCTAAACTTGACCCATCGTTTAAAGGGATAGTTCACCCAAAAACTCACATTCAAGTGTTTCAAACCTTTATATGTTTCTTATTATTCTGCTGAACACAAAAGAAGACATTGTGAAGAATGTTGGAAACCGGAAGCCATAGACATTCATAGTAGAAAATAAACAAATAGTACGGTAGTCAATGGCTGCCAGTTTCCAAACATTTTCCAAAATATCTTCTGTTGTGCTTAACAGACACAAGGTTTGTGACAAATAAATGGTGAGTAAAGGATGATGAAATTGTAATTTTGAGGTGAACTAACCCTTTAAGACCCCCTTTAACCAAATTTACCCGCAAAACCTTTACATTTACCTCAGATCCTAGTTCTTTAAGTTACTTCCACCCAATTCAGCCATGAAACTAAACCTCCTCATTTCATTGCTTCAAAGTCAGACGAGCCCTTGTGTCACACAAGAGGTCCACATAAAGAGGTCCCCCTTCTTCTTTACACTTGAAATGGACAAATGACCACCTTAGAGACATCCCTAGGGGTAGCACTCACTCAGCCAGAGCTCAGTGTCCTGTTGGCAGATTCTTACAGAGACTTGGAGATGGTTCCACTTAAAGAACACTTCACACACTTTAGAACCTTCACCTGTTGATCATCTGAGTCAATGATGACCCGATAAATGCAGACTTTTAACCAATTGTTTGTTGAGGTGAATCATCGTGCTTTCTCAGTTGGCCTCGGGTGTTAGGAATGACCAATTTGTTAATTCGGCGTTAGACCAAGAATCAGCCAACAGGACACCGTCCACCATCACTGGCTCTTTAGAGGATATGTTATTAGTGCAAAGGTTTAAAAGATAGTTCACCCATAAATGAAAAATCTCTCATCGTTTACTCGCTCACGAGTGGTTCCATTACCTTGAACACAAAAAATATATATATTTATTTTAATTAATATATTTTGAAGAAAGCTGAAAACCTGCAACCATTGACTTTAATAGTAGGAAATGCAAATACTATAAGGTCAATGGTGTCCAACATATTTCAAAACATCTTCTTTTGTGTTCAACAGAACAAAGAAACGTGTAATGGATAAGTGAATGATAGAATTTTCATTTTGGGGTGAATTATCTCTAAGTGTTTGCTATGTTTTGATGTGTTATTTTTCAGTTAATGTTGTAGTAATGTTTTATTTGCTGCGTCTGTGTTCTGCGTTTCATGTGTTGTTTTGTTGTGGATATTTGATTCTTTTTGCTTCAGCATTTGCAGTATTTCAAGCATGACTAAAAATCAAGAGTAGATATGATGAGATGTCTAGGAGTGTTTTTGGACTTGAGGGTAAAATGCTACCATCATGCTGTCATCTGCTTTTGTTGTGTCATCTAAGTTATAACGCAAGTCAGTTATTAGTCATTTTGGAAATGAACAAGAAACCGATTCTGTCTAACGTGGCAGTTTCTGAACCGAATGGTGCTGTATGTTTGCACCTAAATTACACAATGAATAAAGCAACAGTACCTCTTCTGGAGCACGCCTCTGGTGTGTGTTTGTTTGAGTGTGTGTGTAGGACTGTAGCAAGGTCGAAATATCTGAAGTTCGCTCATTTATTTGGGGTGTGACGAGACGCTTACTCTTAGAGATTGGGTTCACGAGAACGAGACGACACAAGATTTTAACAGTATTTTTAGGAAATCTTTAATTATGAAATATATGAATAGAAAAGTGTGTTTTATTCAACTGAAGAAAAGTAATCAAAAATTGCAAAACTATTAGGTGCTTTTTTTAAATCAATTTGTAATGAATGTTATTTTTCTTCTATCTTAATTAATTCTATGCAGTAAAGCACATGAAAACACTACAAAATATTTTTCTTACAGGCTATGTGAATGGAAAAAGAATTTTAAATGTTAGCAACAAACAATATAGTGTTGTTTCAAAATCAGTTGTGTATTGATATATTTTTAGTAGTCACAGCCTAACAGTGTCTTTTTTTAAACACTGTAGCTTAACAATATCTTTTCACAAAAAAATTATGTAAAGTTGTTTTTTCAAAAAGGTAAGTGCAACATTTATTCTTTTTTTTTTTTAATGCTTTGGCTTGGTCTCCATTTCAGTGGTTGCCACAGCGGAATGAACTGCCAACTATTCCAGTGTATGGTTTACGCAGAGAATGTCCTTCCAGCTGCAACCCACTACTGGGAAACACCCATACCCACTCATTTTCACACACACACATACACTAAGAGTGTATGAGCCAATTTAGTTTAAATTCATTTCCCCTATAGTGCATGTCTTTGGACTGTGGGGTAAAACAGTGCATGCGGAGAAAACCCCCTTTAACATGGGGAGAACATGCAAACTCTACACAGAATTGCCAACTAGCCCAGCCAGGACTCGAACCAGCAACCTTCTTGCTATTAGGCAACAGTGCTAACCACGGTGCCACCATGCCGCCAGAGTAGCAACACTTTTTTTATTTTTTCAAAAAATAGTGTAGTGTCTTCATGTTAAAAAACAGTAGTGAACAATGTTGAACAGTATTTTAACATTGTTTGTTTCAAAAACAGATTGAGGTAAATTTGGTTTTATACTTACATTCAGACTTTCCTCTTAATAATATAATTTCAATTATTTGTAAATTCCTAATAATGAAATCATATTAGCAGTCAAGGACTATCAAAGTCCAACATTGTTCAGTCAAAGAAATTGTGTTAATGTTGTTTTGAAGTCATATTTACATGGGATTTCAGTCTGCATATTCAAATGATAAACAATATAGGGAGGGTGTCACTGAACAAATGTGCGATTATAAAACCAACTTCACCTCAGTTCAAAAACTGTAATGTACCAATTTATATCCAAACAAAGTACTAAAAATGTCATTTTCAATAACAGTAGTGTAACTAACTAACTAAAGCTAACTAACATCAACCTAGAACACAGACATAAAAGCTCTTACACCGCGCCTCAGTACTGGACAACGTTGACAGCACACAGGAAATATCTACCCCTAAAAGGACTTTGTCATTTTTACATGACGCACACATTTTTCATTCATTTTCTTGTCGGCTTAGTCCCTTTATTAATCCGGGGTCGCCACAGCGGAATGAACCGCCAACTTATCCAGCAAGTTTTTACGCAGCGGATGCCCTTCCAGCCGCAACCCATCTCTGGGAAAGCACACATTTTTATGCTTTTGAATTATTGTTTTTCTAAAACGTTGATAAAAACTTACACAAATCTTTAGAAAACGTTCTAAAATGTACAATATGTTTATTTGGTTAAGATTTTTAAAATAGATTTTATAGTTAAAAATGAACTCACCATCTTACCTTGAGAGCACATCACCTAATGTGTGCTGATGTCTTGTTTAGTTTGTGTTTTCTAATTATGTAAACCAAATGGCGACTATCTTTTAGTTTTATTGGCTTAAGGAGATGTCATGTGACATTACAAAGATTTAATTTTGTTGGCTAAATCATTAGTGTTTTAAAAAATGGAATTTTCTTACTGCCATTTATAAATGACAGTGCCCTATAGAGGGTTAATAAACTCGTTAAGCAACAGATAGAGGTAAAGTTGGTTTTATATTCGCAAATTCGTTTATTTAGAAGTCTCTATATTGTTTACTGTGTTACTTTTGAATATTCGATCAGAATTAGCATGCAAGTATAACTTCAAATCAACATTAGCACTATCTAATTGACCGTGAACAATGTTGTACTTTGATAGTCATTGGCTGCTTATATGATTTCCCTATTTAGAATTTGCAAAGAATATTTTTCTAAAATTATATTATTAAGGAGAATGTCTGAATATCCGAATATAAAACCAACTTTACCTCTATAAACAACAGAATGATTTTTTTTTCCAAACGCTTCCCCTCCCAGAGAATGTGTTTGCAGTTTCGCTTTTTGACAGCGCGTGGCAGTAGAGAGCGCTTCGCCTTTATCTAACTGTGGGTCGAGCAAAAGAAACATCTTCCGTGGGTAAAGTTCAAGAACATGGCAGCCCGAGTGTAGATGCTCAATGTTAGAAAGCCATGCTTGAATTTGTTAACGTTACTTGTGCTGCGCTTCTTTAGGATTCCAGACTGTGTGTTTTATATGTAGACGCTTACCATTAATCATACACTCGTCAACATGTTGCGAGCTTTATCGCGGTGTCCGCTTCCTGCAGTCCGTCTTCTCGCCCCTCGCTCTGCTGTATTGGTCGAATCTGTCAGGGGAAGAAAATCTCGCACAGACCCCCAAGCGAAGTCAAAAATCGGACGGATCAAGACTCCTCCGCCCGTGGATCCAGTGGAAATGATCACCATGAAGGAGCGATACACGGAGTACAATCTGATCCTTAAAGCCCTGCGGTAAGAGTAATGATCATTAATAGTTATCAAGGTCACGGTGTCTCTCAAATAACCTCCTTATTAATGAAATAGACACTTTTTGTTATTTGTGTTGACTAGTGTTTTTGAACAAGGTATAATAAAGTAACGTTCATCTGTTTTGTCAGTTCTGTAACGCTAGTTGCTGTGGTAACACCAGCTATAGTACACAATACACAACAGTTTACTGTAGTAATTTTTAGACTAATGTATACTATAACGTTACTATTACAGATCCTCAGTTCACTACAGTTTATACTACAGTATGCTGTGGTATTCATTAACAAAGTTTTGTAAATAGTACCATACATGCTGTATAAGTTAATCAGTGTAGGGAGGTTACTTTGGAAATGTAATAGATTACAGATTACAAATTACTCTATTTAAAATGTAATAAGTAGTGTACCTTTTCGATTTCTTCATAATATTAAAGTAACTGATTACTTTTTTTTTATTACTTTTAAGTTTCTAATGGATATTTTCAACTAAATCATTTTCAAGCATTTATACCAAGCAGGTGTGACCTTACAGTAGCTCTGTTACTGTTAGAATCTCAAAATCTTTCATCACCTTAATTAAGATTATATAAGTTTAATTTTAAAGTGCAGCCACCACAAAACCAGATCTTATAACAACAAAATAGTTCACTGTTGTTACAAAGTGAAAGTTTGAATTAGATGTGCAGGATGATTTTTTTGTGGCATTTGCAATAATAATATACATCTGAGCTTTTTTTTTGCAATTTTCATTTTTAAATTGAAGCAACTTAAATCCAAGTCAATCATATCTTAGTGATCAATTAATCTGTCAATGAAACATATTTGGCAGAATTTTTCAGTTCCATTATTTACTGTAAATAATAGGCTGTACTAAACAGAAACAAGTGATAGTATATAACAGCAAAAACTAAAAATCCCATAAAACCAGGTGTTACACATTTAAAACATTAGTAATTTGTAGCAACTAGAAATATTTAGGAATAAGGATTATATTGTATATTTACTACCCTTCATTAATAAATTACACTACATAATGTAGGATCTCCCTGCATTTGCGTCGGTTCCCTCCGGGTGCTCCGGTTTCCCCCACAGCTCAAAGACATGTGGTACAGGTGAATTGGGTAGGCTAAATTGTCCTTAGTGTATGAGTGTGTATGGATGTTTCCCAGAGATGGGTTGCAGCTGGAAGGGCATCATCTGCGTAAAACATGTGCTGGATAATTGGAAGTTCATTCCGCTGTGGCTACACTGGATTAATAAAGGGACTAAGCCGAAAAGAAAATGAATGAATGTGGTATCATTAGTAACTATCATGAACTAATAGTAATTTTATTAACGTCTACCCCCACACCCCAACCTCAAACCCAACCATCACAGCACTGTGAAAACAGTAGTTATACTAAGTGTTATTTATGTTATTTATTAAATTACCCAATAATTTGTATTTTTTTATTGCTTACCCCCACCGCAACCCTAAACCCAACATTCACAGTACTGTAAAAATATTTAAAAAAATTAAACAGTGTCATAAAAACCGCTGCTATATTAATGTGAATATCGCACATTTGGCCGACTGCGTGTCCGATCTAGACTTTACCCTAGACACCGGCCTCACAGCTCTGTGAATGTCGGTGCCTTTACTTATTGATCTGTGATTGGTAAATGTAGCTTGTGTGAACGCTACTGCGCTACTTCACTAATAAAATAGCTTCGCTACTGAAAAGCTATTTGGTTTATAAAGTAGCGGCGCTACTGAGAAATTTAGTTAAGCTAGTAGCGTCATTACTTGTAGCGATGCTACTGCCCAACACTGTTAATGTGATAAAATTGCTTTGGCCAGAGGAGTCTGCTGGTGCCCTGAATTTCATAAATCGATAATTCTGTGATTCATAATATATCATTCGAAATGAAAGGGTCTGTTTTTCTTTATGTACACTCGTGATAATGTCAAAACCATTTGCTTTTATAAAATAAAGGCTAGGTTACATACGTAAGATGCTTCCTCAGGTTTGACAATGAAGCCTTTGGTGTCAAGTATTTTAACAGCTGGCAAAATTTTTTTGCACTGAACTGTTATACGTGTGCCCTGCTCAGATTTCAGGGTGAAATACTTTTAATTTTCCAGCAATGAAATGCATTTTTATCACTCCCCATAGTGGCAGCTCTCAGACTGGTTGAAGTAACCTAATGCTTTCAGCGGCAGAAAGGATTAACGCAACTGGTAGACGTGGTGTGCCACAATCAAACCGGAAAACCAATCAAAAGCATCAGAATAGCGCCGCTTTAATAAATGGCCTTAGCAGAAGGCATCATCAAAACAGGCAAAGCAACAGATCAATATTATTCAACATATTCAGATTTAACATTTTCATGTTTTAGATCTTTAACATTTTCATAAGTAACTGTAATTTAATTACACGTTTCTTCTCAGTAATTTAATGAATTACAGTTACTTTAATTTTGTAATTAAATTGCGTAACGCCGTTACATATAACTAGTTACTCCCCAACACTGTATATAATACACTTGACTATAGTATGGTCTAAAAATGTACTCTTTGGTATAAGTTACTATAGTATTTTTTTTTCCGTTGTTGGTAGACTTGAGTTCAGGGAGAATATGTTGAGGAAGCGATATGAGGAGGAGGTTGGCTCCGTGGCAGAGGAGAGAGCAAAAAGAGATGCTGAAGAGCATAAATCCCTCATGGCCTGGAATGATGCTGAGAACCACAGATTACAAGTAATACGGTAAGTTATTTTGGTGTGTTTACTGTGAGGGAAAGCTTTAAACATGTCTTTTAAAAACGCTCTTCTGAATATTTCATTTTTTAAAATGACCTATGGTTAACCTGTGGCAAAATTATCAGATTTATAAAGTCCAAATTATGAGCTGACAGGGTAAGCTGCCATTTGTGATGAGAAGATTATTCCGCTTCAGTAGCTCACTGCTGATTGGCTGAAAATTGTGAGCGTGAAAAAAAAAAAACTTTCTTGCAGTTTGAAATGAATTTGTTTGATCTGTTCTTCCAGAGAGCAGCGCGTTCAGAAGGAGGCTGAGGCCGCAGAAGAGAAGAGGAAAGAAGCAGCGATGTTACATCAACAAGAGCTGGAGAACTACATTAAAGAGAAAGAAAGACAAATTCTTCAACTACAGGTGCGTCTTTCTGTACTTTGATATGTTAAAATAAATATCTGTTAAGGCTGGGACACACCAAGCTGACAGTCAGACATTAGGCAGTGTCGATGAGCATCTTAGGGTGTCCACGGTGTCTTAAAAAGTATTACAAGTTAATAAATCAATTATGAGAAAAATAAGGCCCTTAAAAGGTATTAAAAAGTCCTTATCTCATTTTTATGAGGTCTTGTCAAAGTGTTTGACTCCAAAAAAGCATAAATATATTTATTTTTCTCTTGATATCAACAACGGAGTGCTCGATCCACGCGATTGGTTCGGGCTGGGGCGCGTCAGGCCATGCTCCTCCATCCGGGTGATGTCATGTAATTTGCGACAAATGCAGGAGTGTGATGTGACGCTCTCCACATGTAGCGAAACCCTAGAGCGATACCATAGAGTTTGCATACTCCTGGTTGGAGAAAGATGAGTTTAAACAGTGGCTGAAACCGGTCACTGAAAACAACCGCATCATTTATTCTTTAAAGCTTTGTTTTTTCTGAGCTTATCAGAGATCTGTTGCATGGTTGTGCTCCATTGATTTATTTAACTACAACTGTTTATTAACAACTGTTTAATAAATTAAAGGGTTGATACTGATTAGAACTTGAAGTGGCGAAATATTCTAAAAAAGGTCTTTAAAAAGTCTTGAAAGTGTATGGAAATTACCTTTAGGATTCCAGCATGTACCCTGCGTCTGTCAGGTTAGTTTGTTTGGCTTGTTCCACATGTCAGCCTCATGCTGGAGTGAGTTTGCCTGATTCAGCATGTAGAATCAGCAGTGTCCATCAGTGAAAGAGTGCTCTGATTGGCTGTTCGTCTGCAAACCAGAGCATGAGAACAAAAACTTAAGTGACAAAGCAAATGATGCAAGTCAAGAGGGAACACAAAGAAGGCGGTTGTGAATCCCTCTGTGGTGAGCAAGGAGTGCTGTGAAAATGGTATGTATATACTAATATGAAATAAGATTTCATGAACCACTGAAGCTCCATCACACAGTTGTATTTAGTTTTTTTCATTTATTGGTGAGCTTGTGACAATAAGAACAGCAAAATATTAATTGTGTTAAAATGCATTATAATAACTCATTCGTTCATTTATTCATTTTCTTTTCGGCTGAGTCCCTTTATTTATCTGGGGTCGCCACCGTGGAATGAACCACCAACTTATCCAGCACACGTTTTTTACACAGCGAATGCCCTTCCAGCTGCAACCCATCACTGGGAAACATCCATACACACTCATACACTACAGACAATTTAGCCTACATAATTCACCTGTACCACGTCTTTGGATTGTGCTGGAAACCAGAGCACACGAAAGAAACGCACGCGAACACCCATGTAAACTCGATTTAGAAACGTCAACTGACCCAGCCTAGGCTCGAACCAGAGACCTTCTTGCTGTGAGGCGAGTGTGCTACCCACTGCGCCACCATATAGCCTTATTATAATAATAGTAGTATATAAATTAATAATAACAATATACGTTCCTATGCTACAACTAATTTAACCTAATATAATAGTCAAATGTATTCCAACATCAATACTCCTTGAAACTAGTTCTATCTCCACTTCTGCTACTCTTGACACCTGTTTGAAACACCCGCAGGGTGGCGCGAGTTTAGAACTGTGAATGATTGATGTATTCTGCACAACCTGAGGCCTCGTTTGTAATTTCTATATCAATGACACAAGCCTCGTATTTCATCTGGCAAACTCGTGGCCAACGCCTTTGTTCAAATGTCCCATCACTAGTGTGCAGCAGTAGTTCCAATTTCCTTTTGTGAAATGTCATGTTGTAGATGTTCTCATGCAGGCACATTCTTATTTCAGTCAGTGGTCATCTGTTTTGTGTTCATGCACAGTTTTTTATCCAGATGGGACTTGGCTTGGGCGGTAATACGGTAATATGGTATACCGCAGGATCTAAAAATAGCAACGGCGTCAGTTTCAATACCGTTATACCGTCATTAAAAACAATGCACTTAAATAGGAGACAAGTATTCAATATTGAATATCCTTTATTTAATGCCTCCAAATACGTATGCGTGATTGTCATCACGGGACAGTGTGGAGGAGAGGGAGAGGTGGCTAGTCGCACACCTGCAGTTTGGCAGTATTTCCGGTTTCGACTGAACGAGAAGGAAGACATGGTAAATATGGACTAGAGGTCTGCATTAGAGTTAAAGATCTTTGCCCAAACCCGACGGGACCTGGCAGGACCCGACGGGTTCGGGTTTGATTTCTATCATTTTAGACGGGGTCGGGCCGGGCTTGGGTTTGCTTGCGCAGTAGGTAAATGAATAGTCATGTGATTCATTTCGATGAGCGCGAGAAAGTAATCAAATGGTTTGTTACAACGTTAAAATCCATCCCTGCAAAGGTGAAACAAATGATGACGAAGAAGTTTAAAAGAGCGGTACTAGTTCAAAAGGAACGGTCATTCTAGCCGCCAAGGTATTTCGGCAGTCGCTCATAGACTGCATATTGCAGTAGATTGCTAAACCGCAAGCTGACAGGTAAAAAGACAAGGCACAAGCCAACAGTTTGGTGATGCTGTCTGAGCCTTATGTCATTTTTTTTTTTATTATGAACGCTAATACCGGATACTGAGGTGAAATAGGGAGGAATTTGGATACTGCCCCAGCCTAGATGGGACCAAATGCAAATGCTTTGCTAGTTCTTCAACGTCGACTTGGTGTGTTTAAGGCTTTTGTTGTGTCCACATTTAAACGGTTTTCTTGGTTTTGCATTTTACTAGGACTCAAACTGAAATCATTTAAAATATTGTTTTTAAAAGGATGTTTATTATTATAATTACTACTACTATGATTATTGTTAAAAATTAAATAATTTATTGTAATAAATGAGATTTTATAGATTTAACCTCTCTCTTACCTTTGCATCTGTGTTTTAGGAAGAGGCAAAGAACTTCATCACACTGGACAATCTAGATCAGCGGATTGAAGAGGCTCTCGACAATCCGATAAATTACAATTTTGCCATTGATAAACAAGGACGGGTTGTCAAACGGACTGCTTTTCAGTGATAATTACAAGGTTTGATGAACAAAATATCTGTATATATAAAACTTATACTGTCTGTGTCAACATTTAAGCTGTTTAAATAAATTTTGTTTTCTCCAAATCACTTTAAATGAGTGTTTTTGACCTTGAGATTCTTTGTTTTGAAGAGTTTTTTTTTTTTTTCAAATTGTATTTCAAAGATTCTTCATTTTTCAAAATTGGTTTAGGATGTATTTACTGATTTCTAAAAGTGTAATGTGTATTTATTTTTGTAATGTGTATTTATATAGCGCATTTATTGTGTATGGCCATACACCCAAAGCGCTTTACAATCATGAGGGGGGGTCTCTCCACACCACCACCAGTGTGCAGCATCCACTTGGATGATGCGACGGCAGCCACAGGACAACGGCGCCAGTGCGCTCACCACACACCAGCTATTGGTGGAGTGGAGAGACATGCAGTGATCGAGCCAATTCGGTGGAAGGGGATGATTGGGAGGCCATGATCGTAAGGGCCGATAGAGGGACTTTGGCCAGGACACCGGGGTTACACCCCTGCTCTTTCACGAGAAGTGCCATGGGATTTTTAATGACCACAGAGAGTCAGGACCTCGGTTTAACGTCTCATCCGAAAGACGGCGCCCACTGACAGTGTAGTGTCCCCTTCACTTTTACTGGGGCATTAGGACTCACAAAGACCACAGGTTGAGCGCCCCCTGCTGGCCTCACTAACACCACTTCCAACAGCAACCTAGTGTTCCCTAGTGGTCTCCCATCCAGATACTGACCAGGCTCAGCCCTGCTTAGCTTCAGTGAGTAACCGGTCTTGGGCTGCAGGGTGATATGGCTGTGGCTGTAGTGCCACTGTCCAATGGTCTGGTATGCAAATTAATTATAATTACTTTAAATGTTTTGCTTTCTTCATTAGCTTAAATATTTGTATCCTCACATGAATATTTATAAAATTGAATGGCAGTTCACAATAGCTGCAAATATTATAAGTTCTTATTGAATAATTACACTCAATTAAGAACATAAAAGGTGGTTGATATGGTTCATCAATTTGAAAACTAAAGATGTTTCGTCTTTTACAATATTAAATAACAGTTCCATGAGAAGTGTGTTGAAGAAAGGTATTCATGTTCATTTATTCATTCATTCATTTTCTTTTCGGCTTAGTCCCTTTATTAATCTGGGGTCGCCCCAGTGGAATGAACCGCCAACTTATCCAGCATATGTTTAGCGCAACGAATGCCCTTACAGGTCATACTCATACACTACGGACAATTTAGCCTACCCAATTCACCTGTACCGCATTTTTTTGGACTGTCGGGGAAACCGGAGAACCCGGAAGAAACCCACACAAACACAGGGAGAACATGCAAACTCCACACAGAAACACCAACTGACTCAGCCAAGGCTCGAACCAGCAACCTTGCTGTGAAGCGACAACACTACCTGCTGCGCAACTGCGTCGCCTGCTCTATTCATTTATTTGCTGCAAAATATTAGTGTGATTCTGAATGCAGCAATAGTGCTGCATCACCAGATTAATGTTTCATAATATTTATTACACATCTGTTGATAACTGCATTCTGTTTAGGTTTAATCTGCGATAAAATGAACAAATTAGTAGTACCATATAGAATGTTGTTTTTGGTGTATGGCAAGCTGTATTAATATTTAATTCTTAAAGGGATAGTACGCCCCATAATGAATCCTTTCTTCTGGTAAACACACAAAAAGATATTTTGAAAAAATGCTGGTTGCTAGGACCCATTGACTTCCATAGTATTTTTCCCTCGTGGAAGTTGATGGGTGTATATGTCCCAGCAACCAGCATTTTTCATAGTATCTTCTGTTGTGTTCAACAGAAGAACGAGATTATTAAATGTTTACAACCACATGAGAGATAATAAATAATGAAGCAGTATTCCTTTAAAACACAAAAGTTCCTCTTTGATACTATTGGAACTTTTTTTTAAACTAGTACATGTTATGGACTAGTTTTTATTCATTATATAGAGGTATTTCAGAAAAAATACATGTACAAGGAATTTGTTTTCATGACAGAACTTTCTACAGTGCACCAGAATGACAGTGACAGGACACAGATAATAAAGGCATAATTTTTAAAAGTTTAAAAGTAATCATATATATATATATATTTATTTATATATATATATATATATATATATATATATATATATATATATATATATATATATATATATATATATATATATATATATACACACACACACACAAACAAATTGACTAATATATGAACATGTATATTGTTGCATACACAACTAAATTAATAATATAATCAAAATAATATTAATAAATTATGTAACTACTAAATATTGTTACTAGTCATTAACTGACTTTCACACCCTCCTCCCAACCAGTAGCATGCATGTTACATTTTGATTTCATGAAGACTAATGTAATATTTCTTCAATTTTACAAGCTATATTAACACTCCTGCCTGTAGCTAAATAATAAGTATTTGACAGATTATAAGAGGCACTAAAACCTAACTTTATATACTCATGCTGTACATCATTGAGGTAAAGTTGGTTTTATTTTCAGATATTCAGACATTTTCCTTAATAATCTCATTTCAGAAGAGTATGTTAATTCTAAATAGGAAAATCATATTAGCAGCCAATGACTATCAAAGTACAACATTGTTCACAGTCAAATAAATAGTGCTGATGTTGTTTTCAAGTCTTTCTTGCATGCCATTTTAGACTGAATATTCAAAGTAGCATGGTAGATTATAGAGACAGTTAAATGAAGGAATGTTCAAATATAAAACCAAATTGATCTTAACATGTACATCAATGTTGGGGAGGTTACTTTGGAAATGTAATAATTACAGATTACAAATTATTTAAAGTGTAATAAGTAGTGTACCTTTTCAGTTACATTATAAAAGTAACTGATGACATCTGATTACTTAAGTTTCTAATGGATATTTTCAACTAAATCACTTTCATGCATTTATACCAAGCAGGTGTGACCTTTTATATACTTCTGCGTCAGGTGACCGGCGTAACCCACGGCGCAGGCAACGCACATGGCTGTGCATTTATACTTCTGCGCGCTGTCTCTGTTGGTCTGCATTAACACTTCCGAAACGCTAGTTGGCAGTGAGGTGTAAATGTTCCTCTGTGTCGAGTTTCTTCGCTACTTTTTTGCATTTCCTGAACACTTCCGGGATGTACAAGTGGCTCAAACTCGCTCATTTTGAGGCAGGAACCGGCGGACGTGCAACAACTTTAACTATGAGGTAAACACAAAACAAAACTTTCCATCCGGAGCTCCTTCACGGGACTCCACACTTGTAAACAATCGCTCGCGCGGCGTCGCGCCATTCGCGCGCCTCTCGGTCCCGCCCAGACTCGTCAGCGCTACCAAGCCGACCAATCACAGAGCTTATGCTACGCGTCGTTGCGACGTGTAGTTACATTTTTTGAGAGGTGCACGTCAGTGACGGCGATGGCCACGGCGAAGGGCTATGCGTCAGCGCCGTAGCATACGCCGGTGTTTGACGCAGAAGTATAAATCAGGCTTTACAGTAGCTCTGTTACTGTTAGAACTTTTCATCACTTCAATTAAGATTATATAAATTTAATTTTAAAGTACAGCCACTATATCAAAAAAAAAAAAATTACTGTTGTTACAAAATCAAAGTTTTAGTTAGTTGTGCAGGGTGATTTTTGTGGCATTTGCAATGAAAAATACATACAAGCTCTTTTTTTGCAATTTTAAATTCATCGATGGAACTTAATTCAAGTCAATCATATCTTAGTGATAAATTAAACTGTCAATAAAACATGAGGCAGGCTTGTTCAGTTATTTACTGTAAATAATATGCTGTACTAAACAGAAACAAAACATAAATATATCCAATAAAACCGGGTGTTACACATTTAATATTCTATTGTAGTTTTTAATATTTAGAAGTAAGCATTATATTGTGTGTGTGTATATATATATATATATATATATATATATATATATAATTTACAACTCTTCATTAATAAATTACACTACATAATGTAGTATTAGTAATGCATCATGAACTAATAGTAATTACCATAGTATACTTTAGCCTTTACTACAGTAAACTATATATATATATATATATATATATATATATATATATATATATATATATATATATATATATATATATATGTTTACTATAGTTACAGTTATTTATCAGTAACTGTAACAAATTACTGTTACTTTTATCTTGTAATTAAATAGAGTATAAGCCAAGCTAGTGTTTTTCCCATGCTGATAAACTTCTGGTGTTGTTATTTGTGAACTTGTTCCATTTTATACGGTTCCTTTTACAGTATCTATGTTGTAATGTCATTAAAATACATTCAGTTTAATTAACTTTGGCATTCATTTAGTTGCTCAAGCGTAAAACGAGACAAAAAGCCGTTTACTCGCACGCGCCCGTCAGAATCGGCAGGCTAGCGCAGAAACTCCATTGAAGTTACTGGGATAAAATAAATGCTCATATTATGAGGACATTGCGGGTAAATGCAGTGCTTCATGAACAATCTGAGACCCACTTTATATCGGATATCAGTAAGCTATTGAAGATCGTTGATTTTTAAAGAAAACAGACCCTAAACGCGCCGGTTTTTGCATTGGCAAACGCCGGAAGTACTTAACCAGGTTACTGGCAAATTAAAAGTCCCATTAACATGCTTCGGCATAATACGTAACGCCAATACATGGAACTAGTTACTCCCCAACCCTTCTGTACATACTATAACCTTATAAGGATTAAATGATAAACGGCTTGCCATATCCTCATATTCAGTTTGTGAGTTACCCATGACATGTCCAAACATGCGCAGACGTGTTCAAGACCATTTACCACTTCCGGTATAGTGACAAACCTTCCAGTCAGAGCAAGGACTGGACAGGAACACATCGACGAGCGTATGTCAAGAGCATTCAGCCATATATTCCTTATTAAATAGGTTTACCATCATTATCTTCACTTAGACTTTAGGTAATGTATTCGACGCAGTGATGTGAAGTCCTGTTTCTATCGGGATTGAGTGTTTTCAACATCTGATGCAACATGGCAACCTCGCATGTTAATCGCTGTCTCCTAAGGACAATTACGAGATGTCATCGGGACAGCAGCCGGCAGCTGAACTTGACGACAGTACGGGCTTTAGGACACTTTTCTAACTCTTCTTCAGGTAAAGAGGAACACGTTGAAACTGTGGATCCACCGCGGGGTTCAGGAGGCGGCAGTGGCACATCTCGACTGGCGCTCGCGCTCGGACTGGGACTCGGCGGAGCAGCGGCTGTATTTTCATTAAGAGGAGAAGACAATAAAGATGCCCTACAGAGGACAGCCGCGGTTAAGAATTTGCTGATTGATAGCATATTACCTACTGTCCAGTGTGCTTCTCCATTTAAACCTGACAGCCCGCGGTACAAGTATAATTTCATCGCGGATGTGGTGGAGAAGTCCACCCCTGCTGTGGTCTACATCGAAATCGTTGGCCGGTGAGTGTGTCAAAAAAAGAGAAATAATAATAATACAATGACACAGTTTAGTTATTCTGAAAACATCTAAAACTGGGCTTACCTGCTTTTAAAGTGACTAACCTGCTGACAAGTGATGCTAATTCTTCTTAAAGGGATAGTTCACCATTGAGGTAGTTGATTTTACATTCAAACATTCGCTCATTTAACGGTCCCACGCTAATTTGAATATTGAGTCTGCAGTCGCATGTAAGTATGACTTCAAAACAACTTTAGCACAATTTAACTGAACAATGTTGTACATTGATAGTCAAAGGCCTCTAATATGATTTTCCTATTTAGAATTTGCAAGCAATACTTTTCTGAAGTGATATTAGCAGTGGTGTAAAGTAACTAATTAACGTTACAAATACTCAAATTACTGTAACGTTAATTGAGTAGTTTTGATCAGGAATTGTAATTTAGTAAGTAGTTTAAAAAATGTGTACTTTTACTTTCCTTTGAGTACATTTTTAGTGCAGTAATCAGTACTTTTACTCCACTACTTTTCTTCACCCTTAAGTAACTACTTTAACTACTTTTTTTTTGTCTATGGGGATTAGAAAAATCAGTCCTGTGGTTCCTGTCCAAACATATCTCACATAGAAGGATAATCGCCTCATAATGAACTACCTTAAAATAAGGTTAATCAAAACAAATATATTAATGCAATTCAAATATATAATTTATGAATTGATGTTTACTTTAAATTTATTATAAATACATAATTATATTGTTTAATTGTTTAATGATTAAAATATTTTTTTTTTGTCAAATAATTTTGTGCCTAAAAAGTATCGGTTTTGGCACTGGTACAGTTTTCGATTTAGCACCGATATTGAAATAACCCCAAATGATACCCAACCCTACTTCAAAACATGTGCGCTTTATAATTGCAGCAAGCTGTTTGGAAGCATTAAGAGTGTACAAGATGTCCAAAATCTTTACATGCATTGACCCAGAGACTGATAAGATGCATGTCACTGATGAGAAGATGACAGATGTTTACAGTATGATGATCGAAATGGCACTGGAACATCCAGCAGGCATAAGATGTCAACATGATGTCAGTATGAAGTTGTACCCCAGTGTCATGGGGATGTTGCATTTTGTTTTTCAATGAATATCATGGAAGTGTCAGCATGTGATGCCAAAATGACATTGAATGTTTGCTCGTAGGCAAGGCAGTGGCGCAGTAGATAGTGCTGTCGCCTCACAGCAAGAAGGTCGCTGGTTCGAACCTCGGCTCAGTTGGCGTTTCTGTGTGGAGTTTGCATGTTCTCCCTGCCTTTGCGTGGGTTTTCTCCGGGTGATTCGGTTTCCCCCACAGTCCAAAGACATGTAGTACAAGTGAATTGGGTAGGCTAAATTGTCCGTAGTTTATGAGTGTGTGTGGATGTTTCCCAGAGATGGGTTGCGGCTGGAAGGGCATCCGCTGCGTAAAAACTTGCTGGATAAGTTGGCAGTTCATTCTGCTGTGGCGACCCTGGATTAATAAAGGGACTAAGCCGACAAGAAAATGAATAAATGTTTGCTCGTAATTGGATTTTGGTCATTTTCCAACACAACCTAAAGTCAACCAAATATCAACGTCATTTGATGTTGTATTTGAACAAATAACGTTATCCTCAGATGCTGGCTAGACCATCTAACCTAATGTTAATGTCTTATGATGTTGTGTGCCTGCTGGGCAATAACTTGATGCACTACAGAATGTTACGTTTACACACCTGCACAAATTACTTGTAAACGCATCAGGTTTTAAAAAGGTAATGCTCACTACTCTTGAAAGGGCAACTTTTTACTCATACTTTGAGTAATATTTACAACAGATACTTTTACTCTACTCACACTACATTTTTAGGCAAGTAATGGTACTTTTACTTGAGTATGATTATATTAGTAAGGAGAAAGTCACACTGTGTGAATATAGCACCCAAATACCTCGGTCATTTAGCCCTAAAATAGAGGTAAAGCTGGTTTTATATTCGCATTTCCAGACATTCTCCTTAATAACATAATTTCAGAAAAGTATTATTTGCGAATTCTAAATTGGGAAATCATATTAGCAGTCATTGACTTTCAAAGTACAATCATGTTTACAGTTAATTCGATAGTGTTGATGTTGTATTGAACTTACACTTGCATGATAATTCTAACTGAATATTCAAATTAGCATGGTAAAACAATACAAAGACAAATTGAACAAACAATAAATGAACAAATTTGCCAATATAAAACCAACTTTACCCCAATAGCCCCAAGATGAAAATGTACAAACACAAGTTGCTCCAAACTTTTATTAGTCTTTCAAATACTGTGAAAGTCAATGGATTTTCAGCTTTCTTCAAAATATATTATCATGTGTTCAACAGAAGAGAGAAATTCAGACCGGTTTGGAACAAGTGAAGGGTGAGTAAATGATGACAGACTTTCATTTTTAGGTGAACTATCCCTTTAAAACTAAAATAGCTTGGCTAAATTTGCAAAACCTGATCAGGCTGTCTTGCTAAAATAACAAGAGAAACCAGCACATACGTTGTAACAGCAGTTGTTCAATGGATATATTGAAAATACATTTATTTGAATTGAAAATATTGCTGTTGCATTTTAAAATTAAACAAATTAAGGATGCATTGATATGGATTTTTTTGGCCAATACCGATAACTGATAACTCTTCAGAATTGGAGGCCGATAGCCGATAAATATAGGCCTATAATTGATAACAACACATGGCAAGCAATGCGTTGATAATAACAAATAATCATATTAAATTACAAACAGCTCAACGAGTTGTTAAGCACATGTGCATCTCTGCTGTGATGTTTGCACATGTAATATTTTTCCTGAGGTGATTTAAAGCAGAATACACAATGACACTCAATCAAACATATGTACAATGAAAAGGAACATGGTGACTTACTGAGTTATTAATGCACAGCAATACCACATGAAGAAAGAACGGACATTGAAGGAATAAACAATGTGAGGAGAGATCCATTATAGTGCTCTGGACAAGTCTAAACACGCATGCGCGAGGCAGGCAGTTCTGTACAATGACGTAATTTATTGGCTTAAAGATATCGGCCTAATTTAGACATCTCATCGATAACGATAATCTCAAAAATAGCATTTATCGGCCGATAACGATAATATATAGTGCATCCCTAAAACAAATCATAATGGTAGAAGTCCCAAATACAGAAGAACCCATTTTGGGACTTGTACTGGTTTTAATAGATAAAATTTGATGGTTTGTAATAGAGTTAATAAAACTTCTGTTTTCATTGGGGTTTTTTCAGCAGGGTGTTTTATGTTGATTTTCTCTATAGGGACTTTTTGGATCACTTGTTTCAATTTTTAGATGACCAGATGGTTTTAGTTTCAGCTGTGTCAGGGATTTCATTTTGACTAATATTAGACTTTCTTTTCAGACACCCCTTTTCTGGTCGTGAGGTACCCATCTCGAATGGCTCTGGCTTTATAGTAAGTAGTGATGGCCTGATAGTGACAAATGCCCATGTGGTCGCCAACAAGCGTGGTGTTCGTGTCAAACTGACCAATGGTGAGACTTACAACGCCACAGTTCAGGATGTGGACCAGGCTGCAGACATCGCCACCATCAAAATCAATGTTAAGGTACAGATGGAGCTTTGAGGTTGTACTGTTAACATATGTAATCTTTTGGGGATATTTAATTTTTTAATTAAGGATGCACCGATCCTGATACTTGGATTGGATATTGGTTCGATACTGCATATTTTTACTGCAAATCCCATCTTGCACGTGCTCTATATTCTGTGTAATTTATAAGCAAACAAAAGCCAGAAAGGTAGCCTTTTATAAGACAGTAGAAAGTTGTCTTGTAGGCCTACTGTATCCCAAATTTTTTGAAGCTATTCTATAGTTTAATGTGAAGTACAGATCAATATTCACATGCTTAAATTCATGTTCAGTTCTGCGCTCCCCTCCGCTGCGCCTGTCAATCATTCTCCATTTATTTACAATTCAAACTGCGTGTCACGTTCATGACAACATGAAAAACTTTCTCCAACACTATTTGTTCCTGTTAGTTTAAATAAATATTAATCAGTGGAGAAATGCATTTAGTTGTGCATTAAATTGGTTCATTTCGACCTTAAACGACGAGTTCATTTCTGTTTCTAAATCATGTAGCTGTTAGATCAGCAGATCGCATTCGCAACACTGGAACTGAGTGGGTTATTACCTGCTCTTCACACACAAAGTAGGCCTACCTGAAATTTAAAACTAGAAAAGGCTCAATAATACATTGGACAGATCCTTAACACACTGATTTCTTTCCTTTTTACTGCTGTTTTGGATTGGAAGTGTCTGCAGATAGCGGAGGACTGCGCGCTGTCTCAGTGATGCATCAAGCACTTCATTCACACACCGGCTGATGTGACGTGTGCCGCTCTGTAAAATTTTTCTGTAACATTAAAAGTTTCTGTTCTCACATCCTTCTGAATAAGTTTATTCTTTCGAGGGGAATACTTTTAGGATAGTTTGTAAGCCTGGCTCATTGTGGTCAAAGTTGTTGATTAAATTAATAAAAGTGAAACTGACAATCACAATATAGATTTTCATTAACAGAAAATTATTTAGCCTAGTACCGGCTGCTCTGAAAACTGAATATTTGACTGTAATTTTATTTATAACAATAGTTTATTTAACAGATCAGTTTGTGTTTTGATTAGGGTCAATAGTGGTTGGCTGTTGCAGAGTTCAAAGAAAAATCATACTATTAAAAAAGGAAACATAAGCTGGACCACATCACCATAGAAACTGTATTATGCTAAAAAAAAATGGCACAGTATCGGGATCGGATCTGTATTGGTCGATACTCAGAATTTTGGGATTGAAATCGAATCAGTTCCAAAAAGATGGTATTGGTGCATCATTATTTTTATTGAGTCATAGTTTAATATGGTAAGAACAAGGACTCATTTTATTAATTTACATTTTTAGTAAAAGGTCTTTATCAAATGAGTAATTTTTTTTTAACTTCGTCATTGAAAGGGCCATGAAACCCCCTCGTCTCAGCAGGGTGTTTTCACACCTCTACTTTGGAAAAAGTCAGAAAAGTGGGCGTGTCCAGCTCTGTTTAGGGGGTAGTGTTAAAAAAACTGAAGTGGGAGGGTGTGGGAGTGTCTATTTGGGCACGCGCGAGTTTCAGAGTCAAAATACACACACAGGAGAAAGTGATGGTGTTTAACCTACATGGACATCTGTAGTCGAATTATTTGCCAAATTATTAAATGTTGGACTTTAACTGCAGTTTGGCTCTTTCATTCAGGGAATTCATTCATGCCCCTCGCGACAAACAAGATATTTGATTTGAGGAACTGCTCTAAGCGTGTGTTTTTCATGCAATGTTTAATACCGCACGGCGAATGAGAAAAAAAAAACCTCCGCATTTCCCGGAAACTTAGATGCACACAGCATGTAGCGTCAGAAAGCCGCGTGTGTTATTTCGGTCACAAAATGCGGTAAAAACCCTACACGAGGTTAAAGTTTGGTTGTGATGCTAACGTGTTTACACTCGGTGACTCGGTGCAATAGTTAACTTAGTTCGATACGAACAAACTGAATAAACAAAGAGTGCTGGTCGCTCACTTACCAAATCTGTTGAGACAGGACAATCACCAGTAACTAGAGCCGCGTCTTTATGAAGAGAAGACTACAAGCGAATCCGGATCTCAGCGTTTGCAGATGAGAACAGCTCTCAGGTAAACAATAATCCTCCTTAGACACGCAAGTTATTGTTGTCGAGCGTCGCGTACACTGTTAATCCTCACGTGACACCAGGGGCCTCATGTATCAACGCTGCGTACGCACAAAACTTTGCGTACGCCAGGTTTCACGCTCAGAATCGCTCACGTTTGGATTTACTAACAATGAACTGAACGTGGGAATGTGCGCAGGTTCACGGCAGCTTTCTGGCAGGCGTACGCACATTTTTTGTGCGTGTCTGTTTTATTTCCATTGGCGACTCCTAGAGGCAGTTGTGTTAAATTCTTCTCTACAAAGTGTCTGATCCTTGCAATGGCAGCTGTATGAGACGGGTTCATATAGTAGGTATGTAAGATTTCCATACCACACAGTTGACCAGCTAAACATTAAAGCACAATTTGCAGCGGTCGCCTGTTTTCCCAATGTAATCTGAGCAATCTACTGCACGCACATTGCTATAAAGACACTATCTGAAGATAAATTTGCATGCGTGAATCAGAAACATTTCCATTCAATAAATGTGCAAATAAAATATGATGCACAAACTTATTGATGATTCCTACTTGTCTTTCTCGTGATAAATAGTGGGCAAAATCTGATATGTAGCGGGGAAAAAAAGAAGAAAGAGTTCATCAGACGCTGGATTCGAGCCGAGTTTATGCTCAAGCGTGTCAGTACAATATTACATGATTCTTATGAGGTGCGCCACTGAGACTGCTAAGGGAACTGTAACATTTTACAGATATAAACCACACTATTTCTTTTTTAAATGCACTCAGTGCGATGTTCAGACCCAACTGTGTTAACCGTATCAGCTAAACTCTCCCACTCTATTTTTTTCTTTTGTTGTTAATTCCGGAGAACAAACTTGCAAATAACACCGCTTTTCTCCGGTCTACCTCCGAAAGCAGCACCTCCAATTCACATTCTGTTCAAAGTTTCTCTTTTTGCTTGATTTTGCCGTTGCTTTTTCGTTGGGTTTTTCCATTAGCATAGTCATTAGCATATTCATACGGGGGAGGAGGCAGGGAGGGGTTTTGTGCTCGTGCATGTTGCGTTCAGTTTCACGTTCATTCAGATGTACAAAAGAATATGCGTGAGATTCGGCGTACGCAGTGTTTCATACATCTGAAATTTTTTCTGCGTACGCACATTTACAGCTTTGTGCGTACGCAATGTTTTAGTAAGATTTCCACGCAAGTCTTCGTACATGAGGCCCCAGATGAGCTCTCACAGAGAGAAAATGAAAACAAAACTTAATGGCAGCAAACTATAAAAGCAACACTTCACGCTTGTTTTGCCAACACAACGTTGCGTTTCTGTCGTGAAAACACTGTGACACTAAT
This sequence comes from Danio rerio, assembly GCF_052040795.2. NCBI lineage: Eukaryota > Metazoa > Chordata > Actinopteri > Cypriniformes > Danionidae > Danio > Danio rerio. The sequence goes on from NC_141033.1 coordinate 9,634,652, forward strand.
GAATATTAATGAAGTTGCACAATAGAGCGTGCTGATTGGCTGATTTGGTTACTCATGCATTAATGCATCACACTGTAAGACGTAATAAGACTCACTCTGGCACAGACGCCCAGTCTGCACGCTGGAATACAACGCTATTATGTCATGACCGTGACGCAGCTTCAAAAATTTGTTTCAAATCGGAAGTACGAATTTGCTTGAAATAACGCAAAAACAACCAATTTACACTTTTTAGTGAAATATGTGTCCTAATAGTGTTCTTAGCAGTGTGGGACACATATACGACTGTCAACAGCTCAAAAAATGTGTTTTGGTGTTTCGTGACCCTTTAAGAATTAAACCTAAAACATTTTATCACTGTTAGTACATTAAAAGTGTGAGGTCAATATGATTTTTAATGTTTTTTAATGGCTCTACATTAACTTTTTTGATCACCAGCCTATATGGCTAGTAGTTTTTTAACTTTACTAGCCACTCGCCATTTTCACTTTTGTTGTTGGGAAAATATATTTGCAAAATTACTTGATTTAGATGTGTTGTGTATGACTTTGCTCAATGAGCATGAGCGGTAGTGGTTTCATGGTGTTGCTTTGTAATTATATCAGGGCTCAACATTAAGGTTGTACCAATTTTTTCTCTGACCACACTGGAAAATAGATAAATAAATAAATATTTCCTAGCCAATAATTTTAAATAATTAGAAAATTTCAAAAGCTACCAAATAAATGTTATAATATGCATACACTTTTTATTAAATAAAACTTAAATAACAATTATTGTCGTGTAGCCTGTCTAAAACTATGAAAAGTAGTCTGTCCTAGCTAAAGGTCTCAGATCAGCAGTTAACTATACATTAAGGTTAATCTATTAAATCAATATTACTGAAAAGAAAAATTAAATCATATTAAAAAAAAGAAAGCAGGTGAAAAACATACCGTGTGCAATAATAAAAGGATGATCAAACGCACACAGTTAACATTAGGCCCATTAATTATCTGTTCAAAGATTGTTTAAAGCTAAAGCTGCAACTGCTGCTGCATACATAAAATACCTTCTTTTTTTGTTTTTTAATCTCGAGCTCTTGAAAATGGTGGATGTGTATCACTTTTTGTCAAGTCTATTTCTAACAGAACCGATCGCAGCATTGTGTTTCCAGTCAAGGTTGCTTCACGCAAGGAAATGGGATCGTGCACGCTTTTAAAAAATTGCGCGCATCACATAACATTCTGTATTCATCTGCTTTCTTTTGCTTGCGTGAACACAGTTGTTTTTGTCAGTCGGGCTGCTTCTCATTTCTAGAGGTTCATCCTTATTGTCGAACCCTGCTTAAAAAAAAATACAATTTAAAAATGATTTTCGACTAGCCAAAGTGGCTAGTGGGAGTGGCTTTCTAATCCGCCACAGCTAAAGTCTACCTGCGGTTGGTGGGTGTTAATATCAAGCCCTAGTGTTAACCCATTAATCTGATTATACTGTATTTAGGCTACATACACACTAATATTTCAGGAGGAGCCGCCGCATACAAATATGGAAATAAACTCGAAATTGTGATAACCTTAGTGACATTTGGTTTTGTATCCTCAGATTTTTAAATGCAGTAGTATTACAGCAACTAAAGAATAATTATAGTCAACAATTTTAGGTAAACCAACAGTAACAGAGGAGGCTTTAATGTTTGGAAGGCCATTTTTGCAATAGATTTTTTACAGTTTACTTTTACCACAGTTCTAGTACATGGCCATATAGTCTGACATAGTGTCATTGTGTTCTCTGTCTTGTCCCAGAATCCTCTACCAACGTTGCGTCTTGGCAAGTCATCTGATGTGCGTCAAGGTGAATTTGTGGTTGCCATGGGGAGCCCCTTTTCTCTTAAAAACACCATCACATCTGGAATCGTCAGCTCTGCTCAGAGAGGCAGTAAAGAACTGGGTCTATCCAACTCCAACATGGACTACATCCAGACGGACGCTACCATAGATGTAAGAGCACTGGAAACTGGGTGGTGTTGCATGCAAAAAAAATGTATGTCATCATTTAATGAATTGCATTCCATCACTCAATCACAATTCTGCTTTACAGTTTGGAAATTCAGGAGGGCCTCTCATAAACCTGGTGAGTCGCTGACATTTACTCAACTCACTGCTTCTGCCTTTTGGGTTAAAGGGTCACGAAACACCGAAACACATTTTTTGAGATGTTAATAGTCATATATATGTTCCACGCTGCTAAAAACACTCTTAGGACACATATTTAACAATAAAAGTGAAAATTGGTTGTTTTTGCGTTCTTTCAAACAAATTCGTTCTTCCGGTTTGAAAATAAATTTTGAAGCTACGTCAAGACCATGAGCTCCTTGTGTAAATTCCAGCATGGAGACTGGGTGTCTGTACCAGCGGGTACAATGTGACGTCTTTGAGCGTTCATCATTAATTCAAGAGAAAGACGAACTAATCAGCGTGCTCTATTGTGAATGAGGTGCAACTTTATTAATATGCATGATAGCTTCAAAAACTACCTGTTACAGTATTCAGAGAGACATGACGTTGTGTTGCTAACCGTAAATAAAATATGTGGAAGAAGAGGAATTGTTCAGAGACATGGGTCGTCAGTGTTGTTTATAAACGTGCCACAACAAAGGTTTTGTTTTCATTTCCCCGTGATGAGAAAGGACCCACATTTGTGGTCTACAGTGGTCTTCTAACACGCAACAAAAATATGTTTGTAAGGAAAATTTTTACCCGAGAGCTTTTTGTATTATAAATGGTGAAATCCAGATTTGCCACTCGTCTTCTTATAAAAAAAGACGCAAATCCAGTTCGCGTTGATTGTCCTGTCTCTACGGATTTGGTAAGTAAGCAATCGGTGTTCGTTGTTGTTCAGATGGCGAAGTAGGCCATTAAAACTACACTCTTCTAGCAGTTCCTCGGATCCAATATGTCGTTTGTCATGGGGGCACGCATGAAATGTTCTTGACTGAAAATGAAAGTGCCAAACTGCAGTTAAAGTCGACAAATTAAGAATGAAACTCCCCAAAATTACATGACATTATTATTATTATTATTATATTTATATTATTATATATCATTATTATTATTGTACAATAAGGTGAAGGAGAAAGTTATTAGTGCACATTTAGTAGTTGACTACAGATTGCTGGACCTTCAGAGCAACACAGAGCTTCATGACTGTCATATTAAGAACGTGAATTGTTTTCAAATGTTCATCAATATTGTATTGTACTGGCCATACTCTAGCCTTATGTAATAAACTGATGTGTCGTGTTTGTACTCTTCAGGATGGTGAGGTCATCGGCATTAATACCATGAAAGTGACAGCAGGGATTTCCTTCGCTATTCCCTCAGACAGAGTCCGTCTCTTTCTAGACCGATCTGCAAACAAACAGAGTAAGAATGACCTCACAGCTGCTTGCTTTTGTCTGTGACAGCATTTTTTTTCACTGACAGATGGTTATTGGGTCTTTTTACAGAGTCTTGGTTTGGAGAATCGGGATCGAAAAGGCGTTACATTGGAGTGATGATGTTGACTTTGACCCCCAGGTGCCAAACACTTTTATTACAATTTTACAGGAGAGCAAAATTCATACATTATGGAATCTACAGATTTTTGTTATATGCCACTAGATTTGGCTCTTAGAAATTCAAGTGCTGGAATACCTGGAAAATTGGCTTGTTCTGTTGAAAAGTGCTTTTTTCACGCCCGAAAAAAAATGTTTGTGAATTTTTGTGACAATTTGATGCAAAAATACTACCGTGACACAATCTACCGTGATTCCGAAGCAGTGATTTAAATGATATGAGAAGTGGCCAATCACAGTCGACCTTGTCTAGTTTTACCTGAAATGTAAGAGCGGGACAAAGGCCTTACTGTGTTGCAGTGACAAAAAAAACAACTTAAAAACAAATGTTTTATTGGAATAATGCTTTTCGGATGTTTTTATCATGTTATTAGCAAGAGTAATTAAACCGCAGACATTGAAGTGTTTTTGGTTGAAGCGAATGTAATATTGATTGTTTTGCTGATCTGTCTATCAAACTATCAATTAATCAATCAATCTATCTATGAATCTATCTATCTTATCTATTTATCAATCAATCCTTAAACCGTAAACTTTGCACTGAAGTGAGTCTTTTATCATCTTTAAATTCTCCTTTTCCCCTCCTCAGTATAATCGAAGAGCTAAGGATGCGAGACCCGTCCTTCCCTGATGTTTCTCATGGAGTTCTCATCCACCGTGTGATTGTAGGATCTCCAGCCAACAGGTGTGCTGCTCTCTGAACATGATGTTATCAGCTGTTGAGTAAGGCATCCTATTGATGATGTCATTTCCTGTTTTCTGTTTTGCAGAGCCGGAATGAAGCCAGGAGATGTTATTATTGAGATCAATGGGGTAAAGGTGAACACGTCAGAGGAGATATATAATGCTGTGAGGACCAGCGAAAGCTTAAATGTGGTGGTCCGCCGGGGGGCCGACCTGCTCATGCTGCACATGACCCCAGAGTCCACAGAGTGACATCAAGTCAAGTATTTAGTAAGATTAAGAAATGGTGAGTAATGAGAAGCTGTCATAGTTGGAGATGTTGTAAGAAAGGAATCATCTAAAGAGTTGAACAGTTTTAGCAAACGCTGGACATTCGTGTAGTAAACGTGTTTCTGGAAGCGTATGAAATAATGTGGATGATTCAGACTTCTGTACACTGGATAAACCTCAGTGTGTCTGCGCAAACTACACTATCAGTATTGATTTGAAGGAATATCACTGAATATTTTGTTTAGGATTGTCATGATGGCAACAAACACTCAACGACCTTAATAAAACTGGGTGCTCTTATTGTGAAAATGCTGATGTTTTGTATTGAGTCTCACATTCTCATGTTACGACGTTTGTATTTTAATACATTTTTCTGAACAGCTCTGATTTCACAATAAACCATTGGAATATTTATGGATGATTTGCTTATGTCGCAGTGACTGATATGTTTAGGTTTTGGGTCAGCGCTGTTCAGCATTCTGAAAAAGTGTATTTCTAAAAGTGCGCCGTAATGACGCCAGTGTCAACTGCAGTGTGTGTTGGAAAGGACTGGATGCTGTTCAAACCTCATGCCAAATTTTTGTCACCCCATACAAAACCATTTTAAATCCACACAATCTGACAACACTGGGGCTAGATCACAATATAAGCCACAACACAAGTGAGTTCAATAAAATATATCTTTATTACAGACGTGTACAAAAATCAAATATACAAAACATTCTGCTAATGTGACTCAGAACTCCAGCATGGACCAGTCGTGGTAAGGCATCTCTTCTAGAGGAATTCTGCACTCTGGATTCTCATGCAGACAAGCCCTCATCATATCACAGCATTCTGTGAAGAAGAAATGGAGAGGTGAGGTTATTGTTATTATTATTATTAAGCTGTTTCACTTAATTGTTCTTTGATGAACATCTCACCTTGAGAGAGGGTAAATTTGGACCAGTCATGTTGAAGGTAGTACAGGTCATACGCTGATGGGAATTCTCCATGGAGCATTGTGAACAGAAGAACCCCAAGAGAATAGACCGTCGCTGGTTTGGCCCGGTAGCATCCTTTTTCATAAAACTCTGGCGGGATGTACGCTTCTGTGCCTGGAGGAGAGACGTTTAGTTTAGCATCATGTTGAATATATATACCAGATGGGCTTCAGCTGTGCTAATTAACCAGCTTTCAATACGTTTATTAATAATGCTTATGCACATTCATAACTAGTGTTGTCAAAAGTATCAACTACCAATCGATACCGACACTCATCACAGTCATATTTGCTGAGCATGTGAACACCAATGGCCAATCAGTGGTGTTTAACAGCGCTCAAATTGACTTGTTAAATGTCAGAATCGATTGGTACCGAAGTCGATACTTTTGACCACACTATTCAAAACACCTACCAGAGAAGATACTGTAGGCTGATTCCATCATGAAGTCTCCACACCCGAAGTCGATCAGCTTGACTTCCAGTGTGTCGGGGTTCACCAGCAGGTTTTGAAGCTTAATATCCCGGTGGAACACCCCGCGGTAACAGCACACATTGGCAGCATAAACAGCTTGCCTCATGATGGTATGTGCTGTTTTCTCACTGAGGACTCCTCCGCTGACTTCAAGGAATGCCTCCAGGTCCATGCTTGGACTAGGCCGCTCCATCACCATGACATAATGGTTTTTAAAGACCTGCCAGTCCAGAAGCTGAATAATGTTCGCACACCTGGAGCCACCGCTGGCCATGTTTGCCAAGGTGATCTCTAGAGGAAGTGGCTGGTCACATGACTGAAAACAAAATAATAATGTTGGTTTTCAAACAAGGGTTTCTGACCACAGCCTGTGGTCTATAATAAATATAAGACTTTATAAACTGAACACAGCGAACAGAAAGTGTAGTCTACTCACAGAGCTGACATCTTGCATATTTGGGGTCTTCTGGACAAATTTAACTGCCACCTGTTTAAAGGAACAAGCGAACAATTAACATGTGCACGGAGATCATTTCATTCAGTCATAAATCCTGAACAGAGGATTCATTCGTCAGCAGAAATGTCCAAACAATGAAAGCTCTGATGATGTTCTTTAAACAGGGAACTTCATCAGAGGATTTGAGTCTACAAAAATGAATACCTGCAGACCATCCTGTATGCGAATCCCCTCATACACGGAGCCGAAACCTCCTTCACCAAGCTGCTTTCCGAGTTTGTAGCGGCAGCTGATGTCATCTGTTAAAAATGAAGAAAATGTCATTAAATTATAAACCAAATAAAAACACAAACAGTTGAAGTCAGAATTATTGTCAGATTTCAGAACATGATAGTTTTAATAACTCATTTCTAATAACTGATGTCTTTTATCTTTGTCGTGATGACAGTACATCATATTTACTGGATATTTTCAAGATACCAGTGTTCAGCTTAAAGTTCTGAATACTTAAACTTTATTGCTCTGCATCATTTGGGAAATATTTAAAAAATATTAATAAAAAATCACAGGAGGGCGAATAATTTTGACTTCAACTGTATAATTTTACAAAGTTTGATGAGCCTAAACAAATGTTCTGAACTCCAGCAATAAACTTACTATTGTCCAAGCAGGTCCCATCATCTGCTGTAGACTTCACAGCAGAGTCCTCTTGTGAGACCTGATCCGGTGAAGGGTTCGAGTTTTCATCCAGGGCAGAGTCACAGATGTCATCTGTTATGAGCTGCTGGCTCACTGGAAGTTCATTGTCCTCATCGGATGGTGAACTTGGAGGACTATCAAGCTCTTGCTCCAGGCTGTCCTCACTGAGGGAGGATTCGTTGTCTTCTGGGAAGTGAAGCTCTGCAGAGTCGTTCTCAATGACCACTGCAGAGTCAAAGCTGTTCACTTCAGGTTTAGAGTCCAAATCTTCGTCTGCTGGAGCATCAAGAGCTGGAGGTTGGAGAACTTCCAGCTCCAGGTTGCTCACAGCAGTGCAGAAGAATTTAGAGCTACTGATGGGCTCTGCGTGAAGTTCGTGGATCTCCTGCACACATAGCTGATCTAAAGAGAGGAAGGAACATCATTAATATGACTCTACAACTCTTTTTGACAAGATATTTGAACAGTTCATTTGCAGAAACATTACTCAATGTGTTTTTATTGATGATCTTCATGGGTTTTTTGCATTGAATTAGCAAACAAGTAAACTATATATCTAAAGGCAAAGCTCACTGAAATAAAAAATCCTAATACAAATAATTCTTATTTTTTCTGTTTTTTACACAAAACTACAAATTCTGAAGAAAATTCCTGAAATCAGCAGCCATTAACCTTCATTGTAGGAACACAAAATACTGTGGAAGTCAATGGCTGAAAGCACCTCAAACAGGTTTAAGGAGTAAATTATGACAGAATTGTCTTGTTTATGTGAACTGTGGCTTTAAGAAACTCTTTCTAAAATGTCTTCCATTTAATGTTCATTTCTGATCTTTAAACACTTATGTGATGTGTTTGGTGTGTTTAACAGTATGCTTTAGTAATTAAAAGTGCTCATAAATCTATTTTACCAACAACAGTAGCTCTTCTTCTGGAAAAACAGGCGAAGAAGATGGGAGACAATTTGAGTTTCCTCTTTTTCTGTCTCCCTGCCTGTTTTCCTGCAGCGACGGCCGGGTCATCGGTCATCAGATGACGGTGATTCTCTGTCGTGCTGCCGGTGGGTTCGAGTGGCTCACACGGTTGTTCGTTCGCACACTTAACACCAAACGCTTTCTTCAGACGGTTAATCAGTTTTGAAAATGCCATTTTATCACTGTACTGTTGAATCGCAGAAAGTACTGAACTACTAGACATCCAAAGAAGCTAATGAGAGTTTCTGCTACGTCAAAAAGCTTTATACTGTCACTGATGATGTCAGAGTTCCACAATTCCATTTGGTATGACGTAGAGACTTTTTAAAACACAAAAAACTTCTAATGCAGGCCCGCGCTAGACTGACTGGCTCATTCGCCTTAATGTGCTCACACAGCCACCTGCTTATATACACATTTTTTTCCAATTATTAATTTATTTTTGCACTTAGGCCTATATATTTTTCTGTCATGTACAACTTTTTCTGCGTTTTGCTTTTTATTACAATTGTTACCATGTTTATATATATTTATACGTGTGTGTGTGTGTGTGTGTGTGTGTGTGTGTGTGTGTGTGTGTGTGTGTGTGTGTGTGTGTGTGTGTGTGTGTGTGTTTCGGTTATTTTATATTTTCATTATCAATTATTTATAATTTTTAACCGTATTATTATTATCATTTATATTATATTTTATATAGTATGATTATATAAATTCGTTATTCTTGTGAATTCTTTTTAAATGATTAATGCTTCAAATCATAAATTAAAAAGAAAAATATGCAACACAATGAAGTTATCCATGTATTACCTGAAACCGCCAGTAGGTGGTGGTAGGACACTGTCTTAAGTGAATAAGACATTTATTCAGCAACAAAGCAACTGTTGTATATGAATAGGTCAAGGATGAATCGACTCTCACAATTCATTTTAATCCACAGATTCATTCACAAAAATAACCCACTCTAGCCTAAATAAGGACTGAACAGATGTGAATGCTAACAGGTAGGAATAATGATCAAATTTTTGTGGATTAAACATCTTTATTGACATTAATTGCAGTAGATTTTGTTAAGTTACAACAAAAGGTAGGAAATGGTTTTAATTGTGGACTGTACTTATTTTATGTGTGAACATGCTACATGCTAACACCGTCACAGCATTCCAGTCAACTAATTTAGAGCTACTAACGTTAGTCAACAGTCCCCGCCTTCACTAAGTGAAAAATGCAAATTAAAAAGAAAAAATAACATAAATAAATAAATAATTACAAATTAAACAAATGAATATTTAAGTCAGTGTAAATAGATCTAACGTTTATTACTGTATGTCACAGGCAAGTAGCGCTAATTAGCATTTGATGCTAATGCTAACCTTAATGTAACTGTAATGTAAATATTAATGTTATATTAACGGTACTGTAACTTTAAACTAATTATTGTTTTACTTAAAAGCTCGATCAAACCTTTAACATTAACATCAGTCAGATTAATTGCTATTTGAGTGATTCTGTTAATATTAACATACATTTGTTTCTGTCTAGTTAACTTTAGGAACTATACAGTGAGAGGAATTATTTAGTTTTATATTACAGAAACTCGATATTTCTTTTTTATATTTTTGTTAGGCCACAGTTTGAAATGCCATTCTGCAGGCTGAAATGGCATATTTAACACAATTAACCACGGCTTTACTACAATAATACAGTCAGGTTTATTTTGTGTGGATAAATGTTAGTTTACTGTAATAAAACAATGTTTTTGTCTTATTGGCTAAATGGGCTCATGAAAGTGTTTCACATAGAAATGAATAAATAATAATTAATAATAATAATTCCTTACATTTATATAGCACGTTTCCTGCACACTTAAAATGCTTTACGCATTGGTGGAACATGTTTCCCAAAAGCCATTTTGAAATGGAAACAATATTTTTCTTTCCCATTTATAGATGATTTTTGGTCAACAATACATTTTTACGCCCAAATCAGGTAGAAGAAATTCATTTCAAAATATTACACAGGTACTACTATCCCTGCAATATATTTAATAATAAATAATAATAATAGTAAAAAAAATCACAAAAATGTTCTTTTTGTACTTGTAAATTTTCTGATGATTTTTGGAAACAGGTTTCAGGGTTGATTTTTGATTAATTTGGAGATATGCTGTAGAGAGAGGAATCATTAAAAGGCCAGAAGTGAAAATTCTGTCGTCATTTACTCCAAACATGCTTGCGTTCTTGTGATATTTTGAGAAGTCAGTGGTCCCTCACTGATTATAAAACACACACACACACACACACACACACACACACACACACACACACACACACACACACACACACACACACACACACATTTTGAGTCTCTATGCAGTTACATTGACTGTAATTTAAGTTATGAAAGGAAACAAACAATATACTTTTTTTTTGTTTTATATTAATTATGACGTATTTAAAGGAAGACTTTTGGCAAATAGGCTCATTTTTCAAGTCACTCAGAGTTAAACTGTTGTGTTTGATCATTTTAATCCGTTCAGCTGATCTCTGGGTCTAACAAATAGTCCAAAATCCTTGATTATTACTCCAGAATGAGAGTATAGCAAAGATTATAGAATACACATGACGTGTCACTCGTATACTTTTGAATGGGAAAAGTGAAACAGTCATTATGGCGAATAAAGCCCCGCCTTCTAGTACAGGAGCCAATCAGTGATTGATATATGGCAAATAAAGCCCACCTTTTAGTACATGAGCCAATCAGCGATCAGTATAGAATGACAATTCTCCAGGGGAGGGGCTTGGACTAGATGTGAGTTTCTGCAGATATTGTGTGATATGGACATTTATAAATGAAACTAAAAGGACAGTTACTGTTCAATTTTATTGGTTATTCATAGTATGTAATGGAATCGTAATCTTGGCAAGCAGTTTTGAAGAATTTACCCATTCAAACAGAATGCCCATGTATACTTCCCGAGAGGCAGGGCTGGACTGGGGAAAAAAATCGGCCCTGGCATTTTGGGCCAGAGCAGCCCACTAAATTCAATCAAAATGCTATGTATCTATGCACCTCCAATATTTTTATCAACTCATATTCTATAAAACACAAAAGCCATATATATGAAATAAATAAATAAATACACACTTTAATCTCAATTTAATTTCTGTATACTGTCCATAAAGATATTTGTTGAGTTCTAAAAAATACACTATTCATTCATTTATTTTTCTTCGCATAAGTTCCTTATTTATCAGGGGTTGACGCAGTGGAATGAACTGCCAACTATTCCAGCATGTTTTATGCAGCAGATGCCTTTCCAGCCACAACCCAATATTGGAAATCACCCATACACACTCATTCACACACACTCATACACTACAGCCAATTTAGCTTATTCAATACACTATGCACTCAGCCTATATTCAATAATAAACATAACAAAAACTGCCTGCTATTGCATGGGTAAATCTTCATAGGGAACAGTGTTACATTTTAACCTCTTTCACCTCATCCTTCTTGCTGTTTCACTATCTAAACAATGAAAACATAATATTAGTCAAATTTGTTTAATTTTGATATTATCATTAACAGACACCAAACAGCCTCGTGCAGCTACACATTTATATGAGCATCATCTTCACTTTGCATATTTATAACAAAACAGGGCTTAAATATAACTGCCTCCTTTCGTTTTCATTGAAAAGAATGAACTTTATCCTGTCTCTTTTGCAGAATATCAGTTTTAATAATCAATAATGGCCATTATAACAGTATAATGTACATTAAATTTAAACGATAAAGGTAAGCAATCAGTCAATGTGCAGAATCTGTGTATGTGGTTACATAAATTAATATATTAGCTTATCTTTGCACTCAGCCAAAACCGTTAACTGAGAGCAAGTGATTCAAAAGACATAAGACTTGTTAGATAGAGATAACAAGATGAATATCACGTTTAACAACTATAGTGAGATCAGATCCAGCAGATGAACTGACATGCACTATACTCTCACCTGGGGCTTATGCTCACCCGCTGAACTGCTGTCTGCAGCTCTTGACAGAGAGTGTGCATGTGTGTGGTCACGTGATTTGCGCTTTTAGCCGTGTACTAGAATGAACAGAGAACTTTTCAGAATCGCTAAATGAAACGCCGTGGAATTTCCCGCGATTTCTCTGCGCCTCCCTTGCGTTTCTTCTCTCTGACTCTCGACTATTTTGACAAATACACACAGACGACGCACGCTCACACGGAGTCCAAAATAGGAGTTTGTGATTGGGCCAGCCCAATTTCAGTAAAGTAAAGAACCAATGGGCTGCAGAGTGTCACATGGGCTGTCCCAGTCTGTCTGTCCGGGAAAAAAAGCATCTACTTTCAGATAGTCACAGATCACAGGAGCGTCAATTAATAAGACAGAAAAAAACGATAGGCTGCTAAGCCTTTTATGGGCCGATCAGATCATAAGACGATGATCAGCCCGGCCCAAAAAGTACGTCGGCCCACCGGGAAAGTGCCCGGTCTGCCAGATGGCCAGTCCGCCCCTGCCGAGAGGCGTATAGGTATAGTTACTAGCCATGTCAAGCTGGAACATAGCAGCTATTCATTTCCATCAGTCTTGGTGTATACTTTAACTACACAAGAGTCAAGTTTTACTTTAAAAACTCTTTGGAATTTTTTGAGCGAGATGCTAATGGTCTAATCTGATTCAAGGATCTATGCTAAGCTAAGCTAAAAGTTCTTCTGTCAGACCCGGAGTTTGTCTGAATGGATTTAAAGAGCCCCTATTATACATTAAAAAGGGTCATATTTTGTTTTGTTTTGGGGGGGGGTCTCCAACAACAGGCTGATGTGCATTCAAGGGCAAAGAACACTTTCATTGTCTTAAAATATGCATTTATTTTTATCAAATTATGCCAGCGACTCTCATATGATTATTTAGCAAATATTTTGTTCCTACACCCCTCCCTAACGCGATGTAAATCTGCGCTGATTGGTCCTATTGTACTCTGTTGTGATTGGTCAACAGCGTTCAGCGTGAGACAGAGAGAAATGGCCACCATGGCTTATCAACAATATTGAAGTAGTCAGAGTGCAGAGTGTATGTGTGAGTATACCTGCCAACACTCACGTTTTTTTTCCGGGAGTCTCCTGTAATTTCAGACCCATCTCCCGCCACCTTCCCATTTTGTTATTTATCCCGGAAGAATTGTGCGTTTAAATGCAAACGCATTTAAATCCATAAACAAAACGGCACGCGTCGCATTTTCATCATGACATTAGACGTGATATGAGAATATAAAGAGTTAACCAGATGCACTACAAGCGGTTACAAGTAGCAAATACAATTAAATACATAATTTGTAGAGAAAACAAAGAGGCAACCATTTTAATTGCACATACTTACACTTGTGAAATAGAGGAAGAAACTGATCCATAAACTGTGTACTGTAAAGTTCCTGTCGAGCTCTGACAAAGTCCCATACGTCAACAGACTTTTCTGATCTAAAGCACTCATCAGAAAAATGACAGGAACACAGCACAAGCCTGGGCTGTAATGTTGAGGTATTTTTGCCAAAATAAAAATAACACTAACTTTCCCCTCACACTTCAGAGCACAGCGTCTTCGCGACATGATTCAACTGGCGTCTGATGCAGTGTCCTTCTTCTTTTTCTATGCTACTGTGTTTGTGGGCGGTGCTGGGTTTTTTTTAATTTTCCCGGGATTGCGCGTGCAACAAATAGGCGGGGCCAGGCTCGGATTAACAATTATTGTCATTTAGCCTATCTAAAACTATGCAAAGCAGTCTGTCCTAACTAAAAGTCTCAGATCAGCAGTTAACTATACATAAAAGTTAATCTATTAAATCAATATTACTTTAAAGAATAATAATTAAATCATATTAACAAAAAGAAAGCAGGTGAAAAACATACAGTGTGCAATAATGAAAGGATGATCACACGCACACAGTTAACATTAGGCCCATTAATAATCTGTTTAAAGATTGTTTAAAGCTGAAGCTGCAACTGCTGCTGCATACATAAAATACCTTCTTTTTGAAAAATCTTGAGCTCTTGAAAATGGTGGATGCGTATCGCTTTTTGTCAAGTCTATTTCAAACAGAACCGATCGCAGCATTGTGTTTCCAGTCAAGGTTGCTTCACGCAAGGAAATGGGATCGTGCACGCTTTGTAAAACTTGCGCACATCACATAACATTCTGTATTCATCTGCTTTCTTTTGCTTGCACGAACACAGTTGTTTTTGTCAGTCGGGCTGCTTCTCATTTCTAGAGGTTCATCCTTATTGTCGAACCCTACTTTTAAAAAAAATACAATTTAAAAATGATTTTCGACCAGCCAAAGTGGATAGTGGGAGTGGCTGTCTAATCCGCCACAGCTAAAGTCTACCTGCGGTTGGTGGGTGTTAATGTCAAGCCCTGGTGTTAACCCATTAATCTGATTATACTGTATTTAGGCTACATACACACTGTAATATTTCAGGAGGAACGGCCGCATACAAACATGGAAATAAACTCGAAATTGTGATAACCTTAGTGACATTTGGTTTTGTATTCTCAGATTTTTAAACGCAGTAGTATTACAGCAACTACAGAATAATTAGTCAACATTTTTAGTTAAACCAACAGTAACAGAGGAGGCTTTTATGTTTGGAAGGCCATTTTTGCAATTGATTTTTCACAGTTTTCTTTTACCACAGTTCTAGTACATGGCCATATGATCTTACATAGTGTCATTGTGTTCTCCATCTTGTCCCAGAATCCTCTACCAACGTTGCGTCTTGGCAAGTCATCTGATGTGCGTCAAGGTGAATTTGTGGTTGCCATGGGGAGCCCCTTTTCTCTTAAAAACTCCATCACATCTGGAATCGTCAGCTCTGCTCAGAGAGGCAGTAAAGAACTGGGTCTCTCCAACTCCAACATGGACTACATCCAGACGGACGCTACCATAGATGTAAGAGCACTGGAAACTGGGTGGTGTTGCATGCAAAAAAAATGTATGTCATCATTTAATAAATTGCATTCCATCACTCAATCACAATTCTGCTTTACAGTTTGGAAATTCAGGAGGGCCTCTCATAAACCTGGTGAGTCGCTGACATTTACTCAAAAAACTGTTTCTGCCTTTTGATATAAAGAGTCACAAAACACCAAAACACATTTTTTTTAGATGTCAATAGTCATATATATGTCTCACGCTGCTAAAAACACTATTAGGATACTTATATTTCACTATAAAATGGAAAATTGGTTGTTTTTGCATTATTTCAAATTCATTACAAATTCGTTCTTCCGGTTTGAAAAGAAATTTTGAAGCTACGTCAAGACCATGAGCTCCTTGTGTAAATTCCAGCATGGAGACTGGGTGTCTGTACGGCGGGTACAACGTGACATCTTTGAGCTTTCATCATTAATTCAAGAGAAAGACGAACTAATCAGCGCGCTCTATTGTGAATGAGGTGCAGCTTTATTAATACCTCGATACCTTTAAAAACTACCTGTTACAGTATTCCGAGAGACGCAATGTTGTGTTGCTAACCGGAATTTAAAACAAGTGGAAGAAGAAGAATTGTTTGGAGACATGGGTCGTCAGTGTTGTTTATAAACGTGCCACAACAAAGGTTTTGTTTTCGTTTTCCCGCGATAAGAAAGGACCCACATTTGTGGACTACAGTGGTCTTCTAACACAACAAAAATGTTTTAAGGAACATTTTTACCCGAGAGCTTTTCGCATCTGGAAATGGTGAAATCCGGATTTACTCATCGTCTTCTTTTAAAAAAAGAAGCAGTTCCAGTTCGCGTTGATTGTCCTGTCTCTATGGATTTGGTAAGTAAGCAATCGGTGTTCCTTGTTTGTTTATTCAGATGGCAAAGGTAGTTAGTATCGTCAAACACCTTAATCAGACTATTACCATCTTGTAGGATTTTCGCCACATTTTGTAACGGGATAATCTCTACAAACACGACTGCATGACACTTTTCTCTGCATTTAAATGCAGAGATGTTTTTTCTCCTATACGGCGTCCGGTATCCAAAATTCCATTACAACTACACTCTTCTAGCAGTTCCTCGCATCCAATATCTCGTTTGTCATGGGGGGCACTGAATGAAAATGCTAATAATGAAAATGAATGTTCCTGAATGAAAATGAAAGTGCCAAACCAGTTAAAAGCGACAAATTTAGAATGAAACTCCCCGAAATTACATGAAACTTATTATGAGACTAAATTACGGAGGAAACGTGGATAGCGTGGTGACACAATGACGTTAATCGTATTATGTGCTTTAACATGTAAAACGGGATCATGAAATGAACATTCAAAAAGCAACTCATGTAAACACCTTAATCATATTGTTGTTTTAATCAGATTAAGGCAAATAGTTAGATTACTGATGTCCACAAAATCATTGCTTTATCTGTTAAACCGACAAGTGTAACACAAACTACTCTCCTGTCTTCATTTAGAATAAAAATTCCAAGTAATTCAACACAAGCCAAGGCAAATACAAGCGCGGTAGGAGTATTAGGGTAGGAGTATATATAGCCACAGACATGCAACCTTATTCAGTGGTAGAAACCTCCGGTTTAAGGCATTTAATTAGTGTGCTAGAACCACACTACGAAATCCCAAGTAGAGCGCATCTCACAGCTACGGTGGTACCCTCCTTGTACAATAATGTGAAGGAGAAAGTTATCAGTGCACATTTAGTAGTTGACTACAGATTGCTGGACCTTCAGAGCAACACAGAGCTTCATGACTGTCATATTAAGAACGTGAATTGTTTTCAAATGTTCATCAATATTGTATTGTACTGGCCATACTCTAGCCTTATGTAATAAACTGATGTGTCATGTTTGTACTCTTCAGGATGGTGAGGTCATCGGCATTAATACCATGAAAGTGACAGCAGGGATTTCCTTCGCTATTCCCTCAGACAGAGTCCGTCTCTTCCTAGACCGATCTGCAGACAAACAGAGAAAGAATGACCTCACAGCTACCTTGTCTAGATTTACATTGAATGTTATGGCGGGAAAAAGACCTTACTGTGTTGCAGTGACAGAAAAAAAACTACTTAAAAAGATTTTTTTTATTTTAATAATGCCTTTCGGATGTTTTCACTATGTTATTAGCAAAAGTAATTAAACTGCGGACATACTTCCTGCCATTTTAACGATCTACACACACATTTTTCTCTCTTCTCTCCGCTCTCTTCCTCTGACTTGTCTGTCACTCTTCTGAATGTCGGCACGGGAATGCAGGTATTGCTCAATTACTCATTTCTGCAAATGTTGCGAGCGCTTTATTTTAACATGAGAGCACAGTCATTGTTTACAATCACGATCTCTTCGCTATTAAAGTAGAAATTATTTATCTTTGCTCCTTGACTAAATTTAGTATTTAGATTACAGACTTATTGTTTGGCTGTATCATCAAGTGAAATTTACTTTGAGCAAAGTTGGGACTTTTTATATTTCTTTACGACAAAAGAATTATGCTAGAAGTGTTTCTGTTTGAGGTGTTTGTGGGATTTATACATTATAGCTGTATTCTGATCTGTCTTAAAGCATCACTGAATTGTACAGGCATTACAGGTCAAAGCAATCTGCTGTTACATTTATCATAATAAACAATAAGGCTCTTCAAACACTGCTTTAAGAAATGCTGTGTTGTCATATTTCAAATACCTAGAGTTAAACAAAGCCATTTGCTTTATTATTTTATTACTGACAGTGTACTAGTCTTTTTTTGTAAAATTATTTCAGTTTAAGATCAAGTGTAAAATAAAATCTCCATGTAATGTACAGCTATTTAAGAAACAAATTTGCCATATTGTAAAGACAAGAATGAGCAAATAAGAAAAATAGTGTAAAATATGTAAAAAATCTTTTTATCATATACTTTAATTAAAACTTTCAAAGCTTGAAAATATTGTTTAAAAATGGACAAAATGTGTCTCTATGGCCTTATAGAGTGTGTGGTAGTTTTGCCAGTACTATTGAAAAAGATTAATTGTCATGGAAGGAAAAATCGACCATACTTCCTTTGTTAGTGCACATTTTTATATATGTAGCTTTGTGATTTAAGCAATTAAACCATTCAAATAAATGTATTATTATTTCTTAAAAAAAAGGGCCATAATGAAAATCTGAGTTTAAAAAAAATATAAATCTAACTAGTACTCTGAGTAGTTTTAAAAGAGTACTTTGTACTTTTACTCAATTTTGGTATTATTTACATTTACATTTAGTCATTTAGAAGACGCTTTTATCCAAAGCGACTTACAAATGAGGACAAGGAAGCAATTTACCCAACTATAAGAGCAACAATGAATAGGTGCTTTAGGCAAGTTTCAGGTGTGTAAAGTCTAAAAAGGAAAGTATTAGTATTTTTTTTTTTTTTTTGGAGTACAGTTAGTGGTATATCCAGAGGCAATTGCAGATTAGGAAGTGAAGTGGAGACTAAATAGTTGAGTTTTTATTCATTTCTTGAAAACAGCGAGTGACTCTGCCGTTCTGATGCAGTTAGGGAGTTCATTCCACCAACTGGGCAGATTGAACGCGAGAGTTCGCGAAAGTGATTTCTTCCCTCTTTGGGATGGAACCACGATTTACTAAAACTTGTATTATTTTTGCAGTGTAATAGTATTTTTACTTGAGTACAAAAAAAACTTCACAAGCACATTTAGTGCAGGTTTATTATATTATTAAATTACAATTGATTCATTAATTATATTATTATTATGATCATTAATGGTTTTTATTTGTGTATATATATAAATTCCTATGCAGTGTTTTAATATGTTGCGTGCCAGTGTTGAAAATAAAAATAGGTGCTGGAAAAAAGTGCTTAAGTCTTTGATTTTCATTAGGCTGTGCCTGTTTGAGCCCTGTAAAATTCAAGATATTGGGGAAACAAATATTCCCATTTAAGGTTTTAGTTTTGTATAAATAATGTAGAGTTGAACAATATCATATTTTCTTTATTTTTTTTTGCCCCAAATGACACGAGTTCAATTGTGGTATTGATTTGAACACTTCTGTGAATAATTAAAGGTGCAGTAGGGGATCTGCCAAAATGCTATACGCTTAGCCTATTATTTTTGGACCGCGGGGAGGGACTGTGATTCAAAGCCACACCCCCTGAAATCTGCATTTGCTGACAGACAGTTTGAGTTACTTATCGGAATTACGGGAGATGTCGGCCCGACAATATTTAATTGGATGAACATTTTTTAGTTTTATGCTTTACCCAGAATATAAAATACATAAAAACACATTTAGATCATTTACTTTAATCATTACTATTGGACTGTAAAGAGATTTTCAACCAGCACAACTAAAATGTTTCTGCGGACAATCACCTACTGCACCTTTAATTCAATGCATTGCAAATTAACAGCATTTCCTTTGTCACACTCTATGCGACTGAAGTAGTATGAATGTTTTGTTGAGGTGTTTTTGGTTGAAGCAAATGTAATATTAATTGTTTTGCTGATCTATCTATCAAACTATCAGTCTATCTATCTATGAATCTATCTATCTATCTTATCTATTTATCAATCAATCCATGAACTGTAAACTTTGCACTGAAGTGAGTCTTTTATTATCTTTAAATTCTCTTTTTCCCCTCCTCAGTATAATCGAAGAGCTAAGGATGCGAGACCCGTCCTTCGCTGATGTTTCTCATGGAGTTCTCATCCACCGTGTGATTGTAGGATCTCCAGCCAACAGGTGTGCTGCTCTCTGAACATGATGTTATCAGCTGTTGATTAAGGCATCCTATTGATGATGTCATTTCCTGTTTTCTGTTTTGCAGAGCCGGAATGAAGCCAGGACATGTTATTATTGAGATCAATGGGGTAAAGGTGAACACGTCGGAGGAGATATATAATGCTGTGAGGACCAGCGAAAGCTTAAATGTGGTGGTCCGCCGGGGGGCCGACCTGCTCATGCTGCACATGACCCCAGAGTCCACAGAGTGACATCAAGTCAAGTATTTAGTAAGATTAAGAAATGGTGAGTAAAGAGAAGCAGTCATAGTTGGAGCTGTTGTAAGAAAGGAATCATCTAAAGAGTTGAACAGTTTTAGCAAACGCTGGACATTCGTGTAGTAAACGTGTTTCTGGAAGCGTATGAAATAATGTGGATGATTCAGACTTCTGTACACTGGATAAACCTCAGTGTGTCTGCGCAAACTACACTATCAGTATTGATTTGAAGGAATATCACTGAATATTTTGTTTAGGATTGTCATGATGGCAACAAACACTCAACGACCTTAATAAAACTGGGTGCTCTTATTGTGAAAATGCTGATGTTTTGTATTGAGTCTCACATTCTCATGTTACGACGTTTGTATTTTAATACATTTTTCTGAACAGCTCTGATTTCACAATAAACCATTGGAATATTTATGGATGATTTGCTTATGTCGCAGTGACTGATATGTTTAGGTTTTGGGTCAGCGCTGTACAGCATTCTGAAAAAGTGTATTTCTAAAAGTGCGCCGTAATGACGCCAGTGTCAACTGCAGTGTGTGTTGGAAAGGACTGGATGCTGTTCAAACCTCATGCCAAATTTTTGTCACCCCATACAAAACCAGTTTAAATCCACACAATCTGACAACACTGGGGCTAGATCACAATATAAGCCACAACACAAGTGAGTTCAATAAAATATATCTTTATTACAGACATGTACAAAAATCAAATATACAAAACATTCTGCTAATGTGACTCAGAACTCCAGCATGGACCAGTCGTGGTAAGGCATCTCTTCTAGAGGAATTCTGCACTCTGGATTCTCATGCAGACAAGCCGTCATCATATCACAGCATTCTGTGAAGAAGAAATGGAGAGGTGAGGTTATTGTTATTATTATTATTAAGCTGTTTCACTTAATTGTTCTTTGATGAACATCTCACCTTGAGAGAGGGTAAATTTGGACCAGTCATGTTGAAGGTAGTACAGGTCATACGCTGATGGGAATTCTCCATGGAGCATTGTGAACAGAAGAACCCCAAGAGAATAGACCGTCGCTGGTTTGGCCCGGTAGCATCCTTTTTCATAAAACTCTGGCGGGATGTACGCTTCTGTGCCTGGAGGAGAGACGTTTAGTTTAGCATCATGTTGAATATATATACCAGATGGGCTTCAGCTGTGCTAATTAACCAGCTTTCAATACGTATATTAATAATGCTTATGCACATTCATAACTAGTGTTGTCAAAAGTATCAACTACCAATCGATACCGACACTCATCACAGTCATATTTGCTGAGCATGTGAACACCAATGGCCAATCAGTGGTGTTTAACAGCGCTCAAATTGACTTGTTAAATGTCAGAATCGATTGGTACCGAAGTCGATACTTTTGACCACACTATTCAAAACACCTACCAGAGAAGAGACTGTAGGCTGATTCCATCATGAAGTCTCCACACCCGAAGTCGATCAGCTTGACTTCCAGTGTGTCGGGGTTCACCAGCAGGTTTTGAAGCTTAATGTCCCGGTGGAACACCCCGCGGTAACAGCACACGTTGGCCGCATAAACAGCTTGCCTCATGATGGTATGTGCTGTTTTCTCACTGAGGACTCCTCCGCTGACTTCAAGGAATGCCTCCAGGTCCATGCTTGGACTAGGCCGCTCCATCACCATGACATAATGGTTTTCAAAGACCTGCCAGTCCAGAAGCTGAATAATATTCGCACACCTGGAGCCACCGCTGGCCATGTTTGCCAAGGTGATCTCTAGAGGAAGTGGCTGGTCACATGACTGAAAACAAAATAATAATGTTGGTTTTCAAACAAGGGTTTCTGACCACAGCCTGTGGTCTATAATAAATATAAGACTTTATAAACTGAACACAGCGAACAGAAAGTGTAGTCTACTCACAGAGCTGACATCTTGCATATTTGGGGTCTTCTGGACAAATTTTACTGCCACCTGTTTAAAGGAACAAGCGAACAATTAACATGTGCACGGAGATCATTTCATTCAGTCATAAATCCTGAACAGAGGATTCATTCGTCAGCAGAAATGTCCAAACAATGAAAGCTCTGATGATGTTCTTTAAACAGGGAACTTCATCAGAGGATTTGAGTCTACAAAAATGAATACCTGCAGACCATCCTGTATGCGAATCCCCTCATACACGGAGCCGAAACCTCCTTCACCAAGCTGCTTTCCGAGTTTGTAGCGGCAGCTGATGTCATCTGTTAAAAATGAAGAAAATGTCATTAAATTATAAACCAAATAAAAACACAAACAGTTGAAGTCAGAATTATTGTCAGATTTCAGAACATGATAGTTTTAATAACTCATTTCTAATAACTGATGTCTTTTATCTTTGTCGTGATGACAGTACATCATATTTACTGGATATTTTCCAAGATACCAGTGTTCAGCTTAAAGTTCTGAATACTTAAACTTTATTGCTCTGCATCATTTGGGAAATATTTAAAAAATATTAATAAAAAATCACAGGAGGGTGAATAATTTTGACTTCAACTGTATAATTTTACAAAGTTTGATGAGCCTAAACAAATGTTCTGAACTCCAGCAATAAACTTACTATTGTCCAAGCAGGTCCCATCATCTGCTGTAGACTTCACAGCAGAGTCCTCTTGTGAGACCTGATCCGGTAAAGGGTTCGAGTTTTCATCCAGGGCAGAGTCACAGATGTCATCAGTTATGAGCTGCTGGCTCACTGGAAGTTCATTGTCCTCATCGGATGGTGAACTTGGAGGACTATCAAGCTCTTGCTCCAGGCTGTCCTCACTGAGGGAGGATTCGTTGTCTGCTGGGAAGTGAAGCTCTGCAGAGTCGTTCTCAATGACCACTGCAGAGTCAAAGCTGTTCACTTCCGGTTTAGAGTCCAAATCTTCGTCTGCTGGAGCATCAAGAGCTGGAGGTTGGAGAACTTCCAGCTCCAGGTTGCTCACAGCAGTGCAGAAGAATTTAGAGCTACTGATGGGCTCTGCGTGAAGTTCGTGGATCTCCTGCACACATAGCTGATCTAAAGAGAGGAAGGAACATCATTAATATGACTCTACAACTCTTTTTGACAAGATATTTGAACAGTTCATTTGCAGAAACATTACTCAATGTGTTTTTATTGATGATCTTCATGGGTTTTCTGCATTGAATTAGCAAACAAGTAAACTATATATCTAAAGGCAAAGCTCACTGAAATAAAAAATCCTAATACAAATAATTCTTATTTTTTCTGTTTTTTACACAAAACTACAAATTCTGAAGAAAATTCCTGAAATCAGCAGCCATTAACCTTCATTGTAGGAACACAAAATACTGTGGAAGTCAATGGCTGAAAGCACCTCAAACAGGTTTAAGTAGTAAATTATGACAGAATTGTCTTGTTTATGTGAACTGTGGCTTTAAGAAACTCTTTCTAAAATGTCTTCCAGTTAATGTTCATTTCTGATCTTTAAACACTTATGTGATGTGTTTGGTGTGTTTAACAGTATGCTTTAGTAATTAAAAGTGCTCATAAATCTATTTTACCAACAACAGTAGCTCTTCTTCTGGAAAAACAGGCGAAGAAGATGGGAGACAATTTGAGTTTCCTCTTTTTCTGTCTCCCTGCCTGTTTTCCTGCAGCGACGGCCGGGTCATCGGTCATCAGATGACGGTGATTCTCTGTCGTGCTGCCGGTGGGTTCGAGTGGCTCACACGGTTGTTCGTTCGCACACTTAACACCAAACGCTTTCTTCAGACGGTTAATCAGTTTTGAAAATGCCATTTTATCACTGTACTGTTGAATCGCAGAAAGTACTGAACTACTAGACATCCAAAAAAGCTACTGAGAGTTTCTGCTACGTCAAAAGCTTTTTACTGTCACCGATGATGTCAGAGTTCCACAGTTCCATTTGGTATGACGTAGAGACTTTTTAAAACACAACAAACTTCTAATGCAGGCCCGCGCTAGACTGACTGGCTCATTCGCCTTAATGTGCTCACACAGCCACCTGCTTATATACACAGTTTTTCCAATTATTCATTTATTTATTTTTTGCACTTAGGCCTATGTATTTTTTTCTGTCATGCACAACTTTTTCTGCGTTTTGCTTTTTATTACAATAATTACCATGTTTATGGTGTGTGTGTGTGTGTGTGTGTGTGTGTGTGTGTGTGTGTGTGTGTGTGTGTGTGATTCATTTATTTTGAGTAGCACATTTCAGTTATTTTATATTTTCATTATCAATTATTTATCATTTTTAACAGTATTATTATTATAATTTATATTATATTTTATATATTATGATTATATAAATTTGTTATTCTTGTTAATTCTTTTTTAAATGAATAATGCTTCAAATAATAAATTAAAAAGAAAAATATGCAACAAAATGAAGTTATCCATGTATTACCCGAAACCGCCAGTAGGTGGTGGTAGGACACTGTCTTAAGTGAATAAAACATTTATTCAGCAACAAAGCAACTGTTGTGTTTATGAATAGGTCAAGGATGAATCGACTCTCACAATTTATTTAAATCCACAGATTCATTCACAAAAAATAACCCACTCTAGCCTAAATAAGGACTGAACCGATGTGAACGCTAACAGGTAGGAATAATGATCAAATTATTGTGGATTAAACATCTTTATTGACATTAATTGCAGTAGATTTTATTAAGTTACAACAAAAGGTAGGAAATGGTTTTAATTGCGAACTGTACTTATTTTATGTGTGAACATGCTACATGCTAACACCGTCACAGCATTCCAGTCAACTAATTTAGAGCTAACAACGTTAGTCAACAGTCCCCGCCTTCACTAAGTGAAAAATGCGAATTAAAAAGAAAAAATAACATAAATAAAATAAACAATTACAAATTAAACCAATGAGTATTAAAGTCAGTGTAATTAGATGTAACGTTTATTACTGTATGTCACAGGCTAGTAGCGCCAATTAGCATTTGATGCTAATGCTAACATTGATGCAACTTAATGTAACTGTAATGTAAATATTAATGTTATATTAACGGTACTGTAACTTTAAACTAATTATTGTTTTACTTAAAAGCTCGATCAAACCTTTAACGTTAACATCAGTCAGATTAATTGCTATTTGAGTGATTCTGTTAATATTAACATACATTTGTTTCTGTCTAGTTAACTTTAGGAACTATACAGTGAGAGGAATTGTTTAGTTTTATATTACAGAAACTCGATATTTCTTTTCTATATTTTTGTTAGGCCACAGTTTGAAATGCCATTCTGCAGGCTGAAATGGCATATTTAACAAAATTAACCACGGCTTTACTACAAAAATACAGTCAGGTTTATTTTGTGTGGATAAATGTTAGTTTACTGTAATAAAACTATGTTTTTGTCTTATTGGCTAAATGGGCTCATGAAATTTCACATAGAAATAATTAAATAATAATTAATAATAATAATTCCTTACATTTATATAGCACTTTTCCTGCACACTCAAAGTGCTTTACGCATTGGTGCAACATGTTTCCCGAAAGGCATTTTGAAATGGAAACAATATTTTTCTTTCCCATTTATCGATGATTTTTGGTCAACAATACATTTTTACGCCCAAATCAGGTAGAAGAAATTCATTTCAAAATATTACACAGGTACTACTATCCCTGCAATATATTTAATAATAAATAATAATAATAATAAAAAAAATCACAAAAATGTTCTTTTTGTACTTGTAAATTTTCTGATGATTTTTGGAAACAGGTTTCAGGGTTGATTTTTGATTAATTTGGAGATATGCTGTAGAGAGAGGAATCATTAAAAGGCCAGAAGTAAAAATTCTGTCGTCATTTACTCCAAACATGCTTGCGTTCTTGTGATATTTTGAGAAGTGGTCCCTCACTGATTTTAAAACACACACACACACGCACACACATTTTGAGTCTCTATGCAGTTACATTGACTGTAATTTAAGTTATGAAAGCAAACAATATACTTTTTTTTGTTTTATATTAATTATGACTGATTTAAAGGAAGACTTTTTGGCAAATAAGCTCATTTTTCAAGTCACTCAGAGTTAAACTGTTGAGTTTGATCATTTTAATCCGTTCAGCTGATCTCTGGGTCTAACAAATAGTCCAAAATCCTTGAGAATGAATTCCTCCAGAATGAGAGTATAGCAAAGATTATAGAATACACATGACGTGTCACTTGTATACTTTTGAATGGGAAAAGTGAAGCAGTCATTATGGCGAATAAAGCCCCGCCTTCTAGTACAGGAGCCAATCAGTGATTGATATATGGCAAATAAAGCCCACCTTTTAGTACATGAGCCAATCAGCGATCAGTATAGAATGACAATTCTCCAGGGGAGGGGCTTAGACTAGATGTGAGTTTCTGCAGATATTGTGTGATACGGACATTTATAAATGAAACTAAAGGGACAGTTACTGTTTAATTTTATTGGTTATTCATAGTATGTAATGTAATCGTAATCTTGGCAAGCAGTTTTGAAGAATTTGATTTACCCATTCAAACAGAATGCCCATGTATACTTCCCGAGAGGCGTATAGGTATAGTTACTAGCCATGTCAAGCTGGAACATAGCAGCTATTCATTTCCATCAGTCTTGGTGCATACTTTAACTACACAAGAGTCAAGTTTTACTTTAAAAACTCTTTGGAATTTTTTGAGCGAGATGCTAATGGTCTAATCTGATTCAAGGATCTATGCTAAGCTAAGCTAAAAGTTCTTCTGTCAGACCTGGAGTTTGTCTGAATGGATTTAAAGAGCCCCTATTATACATTAAAAAGGGTCATTTTTTGGGGGGGGTCTCCAACAACAGGCTGATGTGCATTCAAGGTCAAAGAACACTTTCATTGTTTTAGAATATGCATTTATTTTTACCAATTTATGGCAGCGACTCATATGATTATTTAGCAATTAATTTGTTTCTACACCCCTCCCTAACGCGATGCTAATCTGCGCTGATTGGTCCTATTGTACTCTGTTGTGATTGGTCAACAGCGTTCAGCGTGAGACAGAGAGAAATGCCCACCATGGCTTATCAACAATATTGAAGTAGTCAGAGTACAGAGTGTATGTGTGAGTATACCTGCCAACAATTTTTTTCCGGGAGTCTCCTGTAATTTCAGACCCATCTCCCGCCACCCTCCCGTTTTGTTATTTATCCCGGAAACTGATGATGGCCATAGCAACGACAAGTGCCAGTGGATTGTGCATTTATATGCAAACGCATTTAAATCCATAAACAAAGCGGCACGTGTCTCATTTTTATCATGGCATTAGACGTGATATGAGAATATAAAGAGTTAACCAGATGCACTACAAGCGGTTATAAGTAGCAAAAAACAATTAAATACATAATTTGTAGAGAAAACAAAGAGGCAACCATTTTAATTGCACATACTTACACTTGTGAAATAGAGGAAGAAACTGATCCATAAACTGTGTACTGTAAAGTTCGAGCTCTGACAAAGTCCCATACGTCAATAGACTTTTCTGATCTAAAGGCACTCATCAGAAAAATGACTGGAACACAGCACAAGCCTGGGCTGTAATGTTGAGGTATTTTTGCCAAAATAAACCTCAACCACTGACTCTTCACTGTTTCATCTTTGAGTAGAGAAAATAACACTAACTTTCCCCTCACACTTCAGAGCACAGCGTCTTCGTGACATGATTCAACTGGCGTCTGCTACAGTGTCCTTCTTCTTTTTCTTTGCTACTGTGTTTGTGGGCGGGGCTGGGTTTTTAAATTTTCCCGGGATTGCGCGTGCAACAAATAGGCGGGTCCAGGCCCGGATTAAGAACTCAGGAGCTCCTGGGCACATTATCTTGTAAGGCCCCCTACCTGGCCGTACCCCTATAGTTGAATTAAAAAAATAATAATAATATAATATTTTTTAGATAAAATGAATCTATAATTTGTTGCCCACCTATTTAAATAAATGATATATAGTACATATGTATTTACAAAGATTTAACTTATTTTTCAAAGCATTGAATAAAAATACTAATAAAATGAATGTTTTTTTAGTATACCTGTACAAGTTCACTGAAACAGTACTATATATAATTTTTAAGGGTAGTTTTAATGTAGAGCTTTTACAAACTGATAGAGCATATTGTTTGCATGGCATAGGCTATATCACACAATGCCTCTCCAATCCAGTTCTATGAATCTGAGTGTTTAATAATACACACACTTATTAATGATTTACTGTCTCTCTCTTCCTCTCTCTGTATTCTCTCTACTCTTCTCGTGATGAAGAGTTGGCAAACAGCATAGATCAACTTGATTATAAACCTAAAAGTATCCGAAAATCACACACACTATACCTCTTCTCCTCTCCGGTCTCTCTCCTCTTCGGGGCCTTTCTCTCTCCCTCTCTCTCTCCTTTTTCTATCTGTTTCTCTCACGGTGAATCCAGTGTGCGCTGCGCTGCCGTTAGCCTCCTCCGCCTGGTTAATGCTAGCTTACTGATCTAACGTTACCATAACGTCTTCTTCTATACCCTCATTCTCCTCTATTCTCTCCATTTTTGATACATGATTAATACTAACGTTACACTACAGTCCGCTCAGTTTAGTGCGGGTTATTTCAAAACTGACGTTTCCGCGCTTGACCAATTACAGCATTCTGTTTAGTTAAAGAAAGAAAGACAATTTAAACATAATAATAATAGTTATATCTGATTTTTTTGCTCAGATGAAATACAGTTGTCTGAGCAATATAGTTTTTACAGAGAAGGAGGCACCTTTATTAAGGCTAAACATTATTAAATACCCACGAGGCACTTGACTTTATATCACATTTGCATTATTTATTAAAAATGTTTCCTTCCTGTTAAAAATAAATATATTTCTAATCTGATATGTAATGGGGAGAAAAAAAGTAGCACAATTTCAGCAGATGGTGGATTCGAACCGGGTTAATAATCAATCGCGTCAAAAGATGTTGCTGTGCACATTACGAGGTACGCCACTCAGGCTGTGATGCTGCATAGCTCTTCTAGGCTCACACGGAATCTGCCCGCAGAATTCCACAGATTTTTCGCAGATTTTCCGCAGAATTCCGCAAATTTCTGCAGATCAAGATGATTCATTTGAAGCACTGCGAGTCGACTCTTTTATAAATGAATCAACAGTTTTAAACACTGCGCACTTGCAGATTTAAGTCTTAGCTGAATAATTCACTTCTCTTAGAGCTGTGTTACACAATACATGGAAGGTCATTCTCAAAAACCCATAATAGGGGCTCTTTAAAAAAAAAAAGAAGAAGAAGAATAAACTGAACTGTCTAACTCGAGGGAATGTAACATGAGCATATTTGCAAGTAGTTGTGTGGTTTACCCAAAAAGGAAACTTCTGACATCATTTCTGATGAGTTTTTTTGACTCTGTTGAACATAAAAGAAGATATTTTTAATAATGCTGAAAACCTGAACATTGACTTCCATAGAAGTTATTTTTCCTGCAATAGAAGTCAATAGCTAGAGGTTTTCAGCATTATTGAAAATGTCTTCTTTTGTGTTTAACAGAAGAAAGAAACTCATAACGAGTTCAAATATGCAGAGGGTGAGTAAATGATGGAATCATTTTTATTTTTACTATTAATTTCACTGTTAATTTAAGTTATTGAGTTTAATTTAAAAGCCTCACAAAAATACATTATTCATTCATTCGTTTATTTTCTTTTTGGCTCAGTCCTTTTATTAATCTGGGGTCACCACAGCGGAATGAACCGCCAACTTATCCAGCAGATGTTTTTACGCAGCGGATGCCCTCCCAGCTGCAACCCATCTCTGGGAAACATACATACATACTCATTCACACTCATGCACTACCGACAATTTAGCCTACTCAATTCACCTGTACCGCATGTCTTTGGACTGTGGGAGAAACCATAGCACTCGGAGAAAACCCACGCGAACGCAGGGAGAACATGCAAACTCCACACAGAAATGCCAACTGACCCAGCCGAGGCTCGAACCAGTGACCTTCTTGCTGTGTGGTGACAGCACTACCTACTGCGTCGCCAAATTACTTTATTATTTGATATAAAACTATATATTTTTTATTTATTAAAATAATTTCCAATTATTAAAAAGCATTTTCAGTGTCAGTTTTCAGCCAAATGCATCTAGAATTTTCCGTTTCAATCAACAAGCTTCATTTCAGTGCTTCCCTAATCTTGCTATAAGAGGGTCTTTTTGCATTGCACAACTCAAAAACAAGGCGGCAAAACATCTAATTATTATAAACATTTTAAATTATAAACATTTAATTACTATAAAAATAGAACCAAACCCTTTTCCCCAAATGTCATTATTATTAACAAAATTATTGTTATCAGACATTTATAAAATACTTATTTAACGTGTTGAAGCAACTCAATTCTTAAGTTTATTGGGGGCAACTTGACTGTTTTATGTTCAACTCACTTACATTTATAAAAACAATCAAGTTAACCTAATTCTTTACTTTTTTATAATTTCTATTGTTAAAACATTCTCACATTTCGCAGGGTTGTAAAACCCAACAATGTTTTAACACTACACATATATTTACAATATTTTTTGTTAATTCGGTTTAATTTCTGAATGTTAAGTAATCATAAGTGGTAGTTGTAGTTGTTGTTGTTGTTATTAATAATGCTGTTGTCATTTTCACTGACATTATTACTATCATTATTATTATTGTACTATCTATCTATTATATGTTTTATTTAAATCTTTATTATTCTTGCTTCATTTTTTTGAATTGTTGTATATTTTTATGTTCTCTTGTGTATATACTTTGTTTGACTTGTTCACCCAGTTACCTTTACATGCGCGCGCACAACAGGATTGTTTTTTTCAGCAGGGTGTTTTATGTTGATTCTCTCTATAGAGACTTTTTGGATCACTTGTTTCTATTTTAAGATGACCAGATGGTTTTAGTTTCAGTTGTGTTTGGGAATTGTGACTAATATTACACTCTTTCTTTTCAGACACCCCTTTTCTGGTCGTGAGGTACCCATCTCGAATGGCTCTGGCTTTATGATAAGTAGTGATGGCCTGATAGTGACAAATGCCCATGTGGTCGCCAACAAGCGTGGTGTTCGTGTCAAACTGACCAATGGTGAGACTTACAACGTCACAGTTCAGGATGTAGACCAGGCTGCAGACATCGCCACCATCAAAATCAATGTTAAGGTACAGATGGAGCTTTGAGGTTGTACTGTTAACATATGTAATCTTTTGGGGATATTTAATTTTTTAATTAGGGCTGCATCGATCCTGATACTTGGATTGGATATCGGTTCAATACTGCATATTTTTACTGCAAATCCCATCTTGCACGTGCTCTATATTCTGTGTAATTTATAAGCAAACAAAAGCCAGAAAGTTAGCCTTTTATAAGACAGGAGAAAGTTGTCTTGTAGGCCTACTGTATCCCAAATGTTTTGAAGCCATTCTATAGTTTAATGTGAAGTACAGATCAATATTCACATGCTTAAATTCATGTTCAGTTCTGCGCTTCCCTCCGCTGCGCCTGTCAATCATTCTCCGTTTATTTACAATTCAAACTGCGTGTCACGTTCATGACAACATGAAAAACTTTCTCCAACACTATTTGTTCCTGTTAATTTAAATAAATATTAATTTATTATATTACATTATATTAATTTATTATAATATAATATATATTATATTGGTTCATTTCGACCTGAAACGACGAGTTCATTTCTGTTTCTAAATCATGTAGCTGTTAGAACAGCAGATCGCATTCGCAAGACTGGAACTGAGTGGGTTATTACCTGCTCTTCACACACAAAGTAGGCCTACCTGAAATTTAAAACTAGAAAAGGCTCAATAATACATTGGACAGATCCTTAACACACTGATTTCTTCCCTTTTTACTGCTGTTTTGGATTGGAAGCTGTCTCAGTGATGCATCAAGCACTTCATTCACACACCGGCTGATGTGACGTGTGCCGCTCTGTAAAATTATTCTGTAACATTAAAAGTTTCTGTTTTCTCATCCTTCCGACTGAGTTTATTCTTTCGAGGGGAATACTTTTAGGATAGTTTGTAAGCCTGGCTCATTGTGGTCAAAGTTGTTGATTAAATTAATAAAAGTGAAACTGACAGGTGCAATATAGATTTTAATTAACAGAAAATTATTTAGCCTAGTACCGGCTGCTCTGAAAACTGTGAATATTTGACTAATTTTATTTATATCAATAGTTTATTTAAGAGACCAGTTTGTGTTTTGATTAGAGTCAATAGTGGTAGCCTGTTGCAGAGTTCAAAGAAAAATCTTACTATTAAAAAGAAACATAAGCTGGACCACATCACCATAGAAACTGTATTATGCTTAAATAAATGGCACAGTATCAGGATCGGGTCTGTATTGGTCGATACTCAGAATTTTGGGATCGAAATCGAATCAGTCCCAAAAAGATGGTATCGGTGCATCATTATTTTTATTGAGTCATAGTTTAATATGGTAAGAACAAGGACATATTTTATTTTATTAATTTACATTTTTAGTAAAAGGTCTTTATCAAATGAGTAATTTCTTTTTTAACTTTGTTCATTTAAGAATTGAGCTTAAAGAATCAAAAACGTATCACGGTTAGTACATTAAAAGTGTGAGGTCAATATGATTTTAATGTTTTTTATGGCTCTACATTAACTTTTTTGATCACCAGCCTATATGGCTAGTAGTTTTTCAACTTTACTAGCCACTCGCCATTTTCACTTTTGTTGTTGGGAAAATATATTTGCAAAATTACTTGATTTAGATGTGTTGTGTATGACTTTGCTCAATGAGCATGAGTGGTAGTGGTTTCATGGTGTTGCATTGTAGTTATTTCAGGGCTCAACGTTAAGGTTGTACCAATTTTTTCTCTGACCACACTGGAAAATAGATAAATAAATAAATAAATATTTCTTAGCCAAAAATGTTAAATAATTTTAAAATTTCAAAAACTAGCGAAATATATGTTTTAATATGCATACACTTTTTATTAAATAAAACTAAACTAACAATTATTGCCATGTAGCCTGTCTAAAACTATGCAAAGTAGTCTGTCCTAGCTCCAAGACCAAGGTCTCAGATCAGCAGTTAACTATACATTAAATTTAATCTATTAAATCAATGTTACTGAAAAGAATGATAATTAAACCATATTAACAAAAAGAAAGCAGGTGAAAAACATACCGTGTGCAATAATAAAAGGATGATCAAACGCACACAGTTAACATTAGGCCCATTAATAATCTGTTCAAAGATTGTTTAAAGCTGAAGCTGCAACTGCTGCTGCATACATAAAATACCTTCTTTTTAAAAAATCTCGAGCTCTTGAAAATGGTGGATGTGTATCACTTTTTGTCAAGTCTATTTCAAACAGAACCGATCGCAGCATTGTGTTTCCGGTCAAGGTTGCTTCACGCAAGGAAATGGGATCGTGCACGCTTTTAAAAAATTGCGCGCGTCACATAACATTCTGTATTTATCTGCTTTCTTTTGCTTGCGTGAACACAGTTGTTTTTGTCAGTAGGGCTGCTTCTCATTTCTAGAGGTTCATCCTTATTGTCGAACCCTACTTTTAAAAAAAATACAATTTAAAAATGATTTTCGACCAGCCAAAGTGGATAGTGGGAGTGGCTGTCTAATCCGCCACAGCTAAAGTCTACCTGCGGTTGGTGGATGTTAATGTCAAGCCCTGGTGTTAACCCATTAATCTGATTATACTGTATTTAGGCTTCATACACGCTGTAATATTTCAGGAGGAACCGCCGCATACAAATATGGAAATAAACTCGAAATTGTGATAACCTTAGTGACATTTGGTTTTGTATCCTCAGATTTTTAAACGCAGTAGTATTACAGCAACTACAGAATATTATAGTCACCAATTTTAGGTAAACCAACAGTAACAGAGGAGGCTTTTATGTTTGGAAAGCCATTTTTGCAATTGATTTTTCACATTTTTCTTTTACCCCAGTTCTAGTACATGGCCATATAGTCTGACATAGTGTCATTGTGTTCTCTGTCTTGTCCCAGAATCCTTTACCAACGTTGCGTCTTGGCAAGTCATCTGATGTGCGTCAAGGTGAATTTGTGGTTGCCATGGGGAGCCCCTTTTCTCTTAAAAACACCATCACATCTGGAATTGTCAGCTCTGCACAGAGAGGCAGTAAAGAACTGGGTCTTTCCAACTCCAACATGGACTACATCCAGACGGACGCTATCATAGATGTAAGAGCACTGGAAACTGGGTGGTGTTGCATGCAAAAAAAATGTATGTCATCATTTAATGAATTGCATTCCATCACTCAATCACAATTCTGCTTTACAGTTTGGAAATTCAGGAGGGCCTCTCATAAACCTGGTGAGTCGCTGACATTTACTCAAAAAACTGCTTCTGCCTTTTGGTTTAAAGGGTCACGAAACACCAAAACACAATTTTGAGATGTCAATAGTCATATATATGTTCCACGCTGCTAAAAACACTCTTAGGACACATATTTAACAATAAAAGTGAAAATTGGTTGTTTTTGCGTTATTTCAAACAAATTCGTTCTTCCGGTTTGAAAAGAAATTTTGAAGCTACGTCAAGGCCATGAGCTCCTTGTGTAAATTCCAGCATGGAGACTGGGTGTCTGTATCGGCGGGTACAATGTGACGTCTTTGAGCTTTCATCATTAATTCAAGAGAAAGACGAACCAATCAGCGCGCTCTATTGTGAATGAGGTGCAGCTTTATTAATATGCATGATAGCTTCAAAAACTACCTGTTACAGTATTCAGAGAGACGCGACGTTGTGTTGCTAACCGTAAATAAAACAAGTGGAAGAAGAAGAATTGTTTGGAGACATGGGTCGTCAGTGTTGTTTATAAACGTGCCACAACAAAGGTTTTGTTTTCATTTTCCCGCAGTGAGAAAGGACCCACATTTGTGGACTACAGTGGTCTTCTAACACGCAACAAAATTATGTTTGTAAGGAACATTTTTACCCGAGAGCTTTTTGTATTATAAATGGTGAAATCCAGATTTGCCACTCGTCTTCCTATAAAAAAAATCGCAAATCCAGTTCGTATTGATTGTCCTGTCTCTACAGATTTGGTAAGTAAGCAATTGGTGTACCTTGTTATTCAGATGGCGAAGTAGGCCATTAAAACTACACTCTTCTAGCAGTTCCTCGGATCCAATATGTCGTTTGTCATGGGGAGCACGCATGAAATGTTCTTGAATGAAAATGAAAGTGCCAAACTGCAGTTAAAGTCGACAAATTAAGAATGAAACTCCCCAAAATTACATGACACTCCAGAAGAAACGTGGATAGCGTGGTGACACAATGACGTTAATCGTATTATGTGCTTTAACATGTAAAACGGGATCATGAAATAAACATTCAAAAAGCAACTCATGTAAACACCTTAATCATATTGTTGTTTTAATCAGATTAAGGCAAATAGTTAGATTACTGATGTCCACAAAATCATTACTTTATCTGTTAAACTGACAAGTGTAACACAAACTACTCTCCTGTCTTCATTTGGAGTAAAAATTCCAAGTAACTCAACACAAGCAAAGGCATTTGTAGGCATAATAGTAGGAGTATTAGGGTAGGAGTATTTATAGCCACAGACATGCAACCTTTTTCAGGGGTAGAAAACTCCGGTTTTAGGCATTTAATTAGTGTGCTAGAACCACACTACGAAATCCCAAGTAGAACGTATCTCACAGCTACGGTGGTACCCTCCTTGTACAATAAGGTGAAGGAGAAAGTTATCAGTGCACATTTAGTAGTTGACTACAGATTGCTGGACCTTCAGAGCAACACAGAGCTTCATGACTGTCATATTAAGAACGTGAATTGTTTTCAAATGTTCATCAATATTGTATTGTACTGACCATACTCTAGCCTTATGTAATAAACTGATGTGTCATGTTTGTACTCTTCAGGATGGTGAGGTCATCGGCATTAATACCATGAAAGTGACAGCAGGGATTTCCTTCGCTATTCCCTCAGACAGAGTCCGTCTCTTCCTTGACCGATCTGCAGACAAACAGAGTAAGAATGACCTCACAGCTGCTTGCTTTTGTCTGTGACAGCATTTTTTTTCACTGACAGATGGGTATTGGGTTTTTTTTTTAGACTCTTGGTTTGGAGAATCGGGATGGAAAAGGCGTTACATTGGAGTGATGATGTTGACTTTGACCCCCAGGTGCCAAACACTTTTATTACAATTTTACAGGAGAGCAAAATTCATACATTATGGAATCTACAGATTTTTGTTATATGCCACTAGATTTGGCTCTTAGAAATTCAAGTGCTGGAATACCTGGAAAATTGGCTTGTTCTGTTGAAAAGTGCTTAATTTATCAAAGAGAATTTGTATGCAATTTTCACGCCCCAAAAATAAAAATGTTTGTGAATTTTTGTGACAATTTAATGCAAAAATACCCACACAAAATACCGTGATTCCGAAGCAGTGATTTAAATGATATGAGAAGTGGCCAATCGCAGTCAACCTTGTTTAGTTTTACCTGAAATGTAAGGGCGGGACAAAGGCCTTTCTGTGTTGCAGTGACAGAAAAAAACTACTCAAAAACAAATGTATTATGGGAATAATGCTTTTCAGATGTTTTTACTATGTTATTAGCAAGAGTAATTAAACCGTGGACATACTTTCTGCCATTTCAATGATCTACACTGTAAAAAAAAAATCATAAAAAAAAGGTCAAATGACTGGCAGCTACGACTGCCAAACAAAAACCATAAAATTACAGTAAAATTTCTTTGTTTAAATAAAGTGCAAAAAATAATAAATCTACAGATATTGTCATTAAAATTTTTACAGAAAAACACTTATTTTACAGACTTTTCCTAGATTATTACTATCAAATCCATTTAATAAAGTAACACAATAAGAGTTTTACAGAGAAACACTGTTATTTTACAGACTTTTCCTTGATTATTATGATCGAACACTATCAATAAAGTGACTGCACTAAAAGTTCAAGAGAAAACAACGCTATTTTTTTACAATTAAACGCCTTTAATAAAATGCCAAGACATGCTTTTGGTCGTAATTTAACAGTTTTATTTTGGATCAAAAAAGTTTGGAAAAAACATCAAGTGAGATACAACTGATTAAAATTCTCACAACTATAACATTACATTTTATTGAATAGTATTACTTTAAAACAT
Source organism: Danio rerio (assembly GCF_052040795.2). Taxonomy (NCBI): domain Eukaryota; kingdom Metazoa; phylum Chordata; class Actinopteri; order Cypriniformes; family Danionidae; genus Danio; species Danio rerio. The sequence continues at coordinate 9,671,990 of NC_141033.1, forward strand.
ATAGAGGTTTACGTTGTATGAAATGATTCAGTTCCATATCTTAAATGAAATGGAACTGTAACGTTAAGGGGACCCTGACAAAGAGGTGCAGATTCAAATGCAGGTTTATTACACAGAGATGGTCAGGCAAACAAGTCAACACAGGGGCAAACTGCAAACAAATGTACAGAAATAACAAGCAAATGATCAGTCCTAGCAGCAAACAACGTAAACAATTTACAAACAAAGCAAGGCAAAAGAAGAGAACCGCGTCATAATGTTCACAGTAGCAGTATAACAAGACTTAGCAATTGGTGCGTGCGTTTGTGCTGCTTTTAAAGTGCATGTAATCAGTTCATAACGATCCTCCGACTATGTGTTTGCAATCAGCAGAATCTGAAACAGGTGTATGTGAGCACTCTTAGTGTGTTACTTTATTAGATGGATTTGTTCGTAATAATTTAGAAATAAATGACATATTTTCCAATATTCAAAGTGATATCGGACGGTCACTGTTTGCAGATGACGGAGCTCTGTGGAAGAGAGGAAGGAATGTTAAACATGTTAAACAAAAGATACAAGAAGCTGTAAAGTTAGTGGAAGAATGGTCATATTCATGGGGTTTCAAGTTATCAGTTGAAAAGACAAAAACTGTATTATTTACTAGGAAAAAAATCTGCGACATAGAAATTAATATGTATGGACAGAAACTGGAGCAGGTAAAGTCATTTAAATTTTTGGGAATGTGGCTTGAAACAAAACTAACTTGGAATGAACATATTATCCAGCTAGTTAACAAATGCAAAAAAGTATTAAATATAATGAGGTGTCTGTCTGGAACTGAATGGGGAGCGAGTAGAAATGCGTTAAGAAACATATATGTAGCATTGGTTCGATCAGTATTAGACTATGGGTGTTTCATATATGGAAGAGCTTCTAAGTCTAATCTGCAAAAAATAGAAGTTATACAAGCCCAGGCATTAAGAATATGTTGTGGAGCTTATAAAACTACTCCAATCTCAGCACTTCATGTAGAAATGGGAGAAATACCACTGGAGCTAAGAAGGAAACAAATAATGATGAATTATTGGATAAATCTACAAGGGCAGAAAATAAATAGTAATCCAGCAAAAAGAGTTCTTATTCCAAGATGGGAATATGAAAAAAACAAAACTCTCTTTTTTGGAAGAGATAGCATGGAAGTAGCTAAAGAGATGGAATTAATTGATAAAGGCTTTAACAAAACAGTACCAATAGCAACAACACCACCATGGTTATATCCATTAGGATTAGTTGATTTGGAATTACTTAGCAATAGCCAGGACTATAGAAACATCGCTAATATGTCTGGAATAATTGAAGATAAAATTATGACAAAATATAAAGAATATACAGAAGTATACACAGATGGGTCAGTAAATTTGGATTTGGGCAGAACAGGGTTTGGTGTATTTGTACCAAAATTAGACATATCAATTAAGAAAAGAACAACCAATTACCTAACAATATATACAGTAGAACTGATGGCTATAATTGCTGCGCTTTATTGGATAGAGGAAAGTGGATTAAAGAAAGTAGTTATATGTTCAGATTCCTATTCAGCATTAAGTTCAATCAAGTCAATGACATCAAAGAACAGACAGGATTGCATATATGAAATATATGAAATTTTATTTAGACTTCAGAGAGCAAATATTAGAATAGTATTTTTGTGGATTCCAGCACATATAGGAATTAAAGGAAATGAAACAGCAGATTTTTTAGCTAAGGAAGCATGCAAACTAGACGAAATTATGAATATCTTGTTAAGTAAAACAGAAGCAAAAGTTATAGTGAAGAAGAATATATTAAAACAGTGGCAGTATAATTGGGATAGGGATATAACGGGTAGACATTACTATAGATTACAAGAGAAAGTAGGAAATTGGAGGAAAGGTAAAGGAAATAATAAAATAGAAGGAATAATAACACGGTTAAAAATGGGACACACAGGCTTAAATAAAACATTACATTTAATAGGAAAACATCCAACTGGATTGTGTGATGATTGTCAGGAGGAGGAATCAGTTGAACATGTTTTATGTTGCTGCAAGAAATTCATAATAGAAAGAGAAATATTAAAGAAAGAAATTATAAAACAAAACTTTTCAGAAATCAGCGTAAAAATTATACTTGGAAACGATAACAATGAAAGTTTAGTGAAATATCTAAGGAATACAGGATTAATTAACAGGATTTAAAAGAATAAAGATGTAGGTAAAAAATTTTTTTTTTTTTTCCCTCCGGGAGGTAGCAAACTCAGGCTCACACTCCAGTACAGTAGGTGGCGGTAATGCACCAAAAGTTGGATGCCGACTGCCATAAAACAGCAAAGAAGAAGAAGAAGAAGAATTTAGAAAAAGTCTGTAAAATAACAGTGTTTCTCTGTAAACATTTTAATAAAAATATCTGTAGATTTATTACTTTTTGAACTTTTTTTCAACAAAGAAATTTTACCTTAATTTTATGGTTTTTGTTTGGCGGCCGTAGCTGCCAGTCATTTAACTTTTTTTTTTTTTTTTTTTTTACAGAATAAGTAATTACAATTTATTACTTTAATTTTACGGAATTTTAAATGTACTTAAAAAACAGGAAAAAAACACTGTAAATAATACATAAATTTTTTTGTAAAAAACAGACAAATTGCTGTAATTTGTCATTACTTATAGTACATAAAATAACAGTCAAGCCGTTAACTTACAGATAATGTTTGTAATTTTTACCAACTTTTGAATATAATTTAAAATAACAGAAAAAATACTGTATAAATAATACTGTAATTTCCCTGTATGAAAAACACAAATGTCAGTAATTTGTCTTTAATAATAAAGTACCTAAAATAAAAGTCAAACGGTTAATTTAGAGAGATTGGTTGTCATTTTACTAAGTTTTGAATATAATGTGAAATGACAAAAAATTACTGTAAAAAATTTAAGGATATTTTCTGTAAAAAAATTTTTTTACAGTGTACACACACATTTTGCTCTCTTCTCTTCACTCTGTTCTTCTGACTTGTCTGTCACTCTACTGAATGTTGGTGAGGGAATGCAGGTATTGCGCAATCACTCATTTCTGCAAACGTATCGAGCGTTTTATTGTAACATGAGAGCGCAGTCATGTACATTAATCATAAAAACAGATATGCGAGCTCTTAAATAGGCTTTTTCAAATTAACTGCAAGTCCTCTCATCATCTCGTGTGTGTGCTCAGACTGTATACAATTGCGATCTCCTCAATATTAAAGTAGAAATTATTTATCTTTGCTCCTTGACTAAAAAAAGTATTTGGATTACAGACTTTTCATTAGGCTGTATCATCAAGTAAACCTTACTTTGAGCAAAGTTGGGACTTTTTATATTTCTTTACGACAAAAGAATTATGCTAGAAATGTTTCTGTTTGAGGTATTTGTGGGATTTATACACAGCAGCTGTATTCTGATCTGTCTTAAAGCATCACTGAATTGTACAGGCATTACAGGTCAAAGCAATCTGCTGTTACATTTAACATGATAAACAATAAGGCTCTTCAAACACTGCTTTAAGAAAAGCAGTGTTGTCATATTTCAAATACCTAGAGTTAAACAAAGTCATTTGCTTTATTATTTTATTACTGACAGTGTACTAGTCTTTTTTTGTAAAATTATTTCAGTTTAAGATCAAGTGTAAAATAATATTTCCATGTGCTGTACAGCTATTTAAGAAACAAATTTGCCATATTGTAAAGACGGTGAGCAAATAAGAAAAATAGTGTAAAATATGTAAATAAAAGGCTAAATTTAAATCTTTTAATCATATATTTTAATTAAACCTTTCAAATAGGGGTGTCAAAATTAATTGTTTCTTTGATGCACACGCGGACAGTTCGGTATCGGTTCTGTAATAATCATAACCGATTATTGTGTACTGACGTCATTTATCTCATATGTGCTCTGTCGCGAGGGAGGCGAGCGCGAGTATTTACAACACTCTAACTACTTAAAACTCAAACTGCACAATTTCACTGCGTGTGTGTTCGCTGGACAGCTGACATTTATAACAAAAGCCCCTATTTCACTGCGACTGAGAGAATGAAAGTACTCCATTTCTCTTTCTCTCTCTCTCTTACACACACACACTGACACACACACTGACACACACACACACAAACTCACTCACTCACTTGCACATCTCCAGTCAACATACAGTGGTGTTTTCTTTCTGAATTAATTGACTTTTCTTATTCCCAATACTTTTACTCAGTTGGTGACAGTTCTAGTTACTTGTTCAAAGAATTATTTCATTAAACCAAATGATTTAATATTTTCTTATTAATCATAAGTAAATGAATGAATAAATGGATAATAAATAATGGAATAATTGTATAATTTATTCATTTTGGTTTAGTTTTAAACGTGTATCAATTTCTTTATTTTGGTTAGTTTGTAACCAAACTGTTTTAGAGTATCCAAATACCAATTTAAAGACCTCTGGGGGGAAAAAAATATTTGTAGTTAATTCTATGTTGAATAGAAAAAATAATTTATATCTCTTTTTCTCAAAATGTATACTTGATGTTTTTGTATTTAACAATTATGAGTGAAACTTTTGTATTTTGAGCAGTTTCTCAGTAAAATTCAAGATGGATACACAGACAGACAGACAGACAGACTGACTGACTGACTGACTGACTGACTGACTGACTGACTGACTGACTGACTGACTGACTGACTGACTGACAGACTGACTGACTGATAGTTTGATAGATAGACAGAGATAACAAAAGTACACACATCCTTTAAAGAAGTACAGCCTCAAAAATGTAATAAATTAAAAAGTACCCGTTTCAACCTCAGTCCCAAAGACACGCGGTATAGATGAATAATAATTCAACTGAACTGGCAGTGTATAAGTGTGTGTGTGAATGTGAGTGAGTATAGGTGTTTCCTAGTACTGGGTTGCAGATGAAATGGTATCCACTGTTTAAAACTAATTCTGGAATAATTATATTTTTATTCATAAATTGCCCAGCATACTTACATTTTGTTTTTGAAAAAAAAATTGTTAATAGGAAAATTTAATAAAACTTATCAGAAATAAAGGAAATAAACCACAATGCATAATTTTTTTAATAAAGTATTTGATTGTTTTAGTATTAAATGTACAAATCTTTACAAAAAAGCACTATATTTCGCGGTATTACAGTGAAAGACAAGAGAAAGCCTGTTCAGAATGATCAGAAGTGGACAAAAGACTTAAGCATTAAACCGCATGCTTTTAAACTAGAATGTGTCTCTCTTGTCTACCTGTGATCTGAACGAGCAAAATGTGTTTTATTATCATGTAAACAGGGCAGCATCAGTCATGTTAGATTTAACGTCTCCCTCTGTCACATCTGCGTAGTCATCCTAGCCTTTCTCATTGTAATCTTCATAAACTAAACCATGTACAGTGCGCAATAGCCTTGAAAAGGCCACGCAGTGCAGCACACAGGTGCACAATGAGGAAATATGGACTGACTGCATCAAAACTGTTCATATTGCGCAATGACACGAAATAATATTGATCGCGCCACCAAACACATGAAAATAAAAGTAACGTGCGTGAATTAAAAAATGTAAGGAGCAGAAAGTACAGATATTTGTGTAAAAATGTAAGAAGTAAAAAGTAGTCAAAGAAATAAGTAGTGGATTAAAGTACTGATACTAGAAAAATCTACTTAAGTACAGTAACAAAGTATTTGTACTTCCCATCTCTGTAGATATATCAGCATAACAATCGATATTACATTCGCTTCAACAAAAAACACCTCAACAAAACATTCACACTACTTCAATTGCATAGAGCAGGGGTGGCCAACACTGTTCCTGGAGATCTACCTTCCTGCAGAGTTCAGTTGCAACCCATATCAAACACACCTGCCTGTAATTATCACGTGGTGTTCAGGTCCTAATTAATTTGTTCAGGTGTGTTTGATATGGGTAGCAACTGAAATCTGCAAGAAGGTAGATCTCCAGGAACAGGGTTGGCCACCCCTGGCATAGAGTGTGACAATAGAAATGCTGCTAATTTGCAATGCATTGAATTAATTTATCAGCACATGCTGTAATGAATCAGATTAAATGTGTGTTATGGATATTGAAAGATATCCACAGGCCTGACTAAAAAGAAATTGCTCATAAATTTTGGTCATAAAATGTGCAGACACTGGTTAATAATCAATCGTATTAGCTCACGTGTGTTTGTGCACACTGTTACATGGATTACATTTTTGCGTATTTCCCTGTGCACACACTCCTGTGTTTGCACTGAAGTGAGTCTTTTATTATCTTTAAATTCTCTTTTTCCCCTCCTCAGTATAATCGAAGAGCTAAGGATGCGAGACCCGTCCTTCCCTGATGTTTCTCATGGAGTTCTCATCCACCGTGTGATTGTAGGATCTCCAGCCAACAGGTGTGCTACTCTCTGAACATGATGTTATCAGCTGTTGATTAAGGCATCCTATTGATGATGTCATTTCCTGTTTTCTGTTTTGCAGAGCCGGAATGAAGCCAGGAGATGTTATTATTGAGATCAATAGGGTAAAGGTGAACACGTCAGAGGAGATATATAATGCTGTGAGGACCAGCAAAAGCTTAAATGTGGTGGTCTGCCGGGGGGCCGACCTGCTCATGCTGCACATGACCCCAGAGTCCACAGAGTGACATCAAGTCAAGTATTTAGTAAGATTAAGAAATGGTGAGTAATGAGAAGCTGTCATAGTTGGAGATGTTGTAAGAAAGGAATCATCTAAAGAGTTGAACAGTTTTAGCAAACGCTGGACATTCGTGTAGTAAACGTGTTTCTGGAAGCGTATGAAATAATGTGGAAGATTCAGACTTCTGTACACTGGATAAACCTCAGTGTGTCTGCGCAAACTACACTATCAGTATTGATTTGAAGGAATACCACTGAATATTTTGTTTAGGATTGTCATGATGGCAACAAACACTCAACGACCTTAATAAAACTGGGTGCTCTTATTGTGAAAATGCTGATGTTTTGTATTGAGTCTCACATTCTCATGTTACGACGTTTGTATTTTAATACATTTTTCTGAACAGCTCTGATTTCACAATAAACCATTGGAATATTTATGGATGATTTGCTTATGTCGCAGTGACTGATATGTTTAGGTTTTGGGTCAGCGCTGTACAGCATTCTGAAAAAGTGTATTTCTAAAAGTGCGCCGTAATGACGCCAGTGTCAACTGCAGTGTGTGTTGGAAAGGACTGGATGCTGTTCAAACCTCATGCCAAATTTTTGTCACCCCAAACAAAACCAGTTTAAATCCACACAATCTGACAACACTGGGGCTAGATCACAATATAAGCCACAACACAAGTGAGTTCAATAAAATATATCTTTATTACAGACATGTAGAAAAATCAAATATACAAAACATTCTGCTAATGTGACTCAGAACTCCAGCATGGACCAGTCGTGGTAAGGCATCTCTTCTAGAGGAATTCTGCACTCTGGATTCTCATGCAGACAAGCCGTCATCATATCACAGCATTCTGTGAAGAAGAAATGGAGAGGTGAGGTTATTGTTATTATTATTATTAAGCTGTTTCACTTAATTGTTCTTTGATGAACATCTCACCTTGAGAGAGGGTAAATTTGGACCAGTCATGTTGGAGGTAGTACAGGTCATACGCTGATGGGAATTCTCCATGGAGCATTGTGAACAGAAGAACCCCAAGAGAATAGACCGTCGCTGGTTTGGCCCGGTAGCATCCTTTTTCATAAAACTCTGGCGGGATGTACGCTTCTGTGCCTGGAGGAGAGACGTTTAGTTTAGCATCATGTTGAATATATATACCAGATGGGCTTCAGCTGTGCTAATTAACCAGCTTTCAATACGTATATTAATAATGCTTATGCACATTCATAACTAGTGTTGTCAAAAGTATCAACTACCAATCGATACCGACACTCATCACAGTCATATTTGCTGAGCATGTGAACACCAATGGCCAATCAGTGGTGTTTAACAGCGCTCAAATTGACTTGTTAAATGTCAGAATCGATTGGTACCGAAGTCGATACTTTTGACCACACTATTCAAAACACCTACCAGAGAAGAGACTGTAGGCTGATTCCATCATGAAGTCTCCACACCCGAAGTCGATCAGCTTGACTTCCAGTGTGTCGGGGTTCACCAGCAGGTTTTGAAGCTTAATGTCCCGGTGGAACACCCCGCGGTAACAGCACAAGTTGGCAGCATAAACAGCTTGCCTCATGATGGTATGTGCTGTTTTCTCACTGAGGACTCCTCCGCTGACTTCAAGGAATGCCTCCAGGTCCATGCTTGGACTAGGCCGCTCCATCACCATGACATAATGGTTTTTAAAGACCTGCCAGTCCAGAAGCTGAATAATATTCGGACACCTGGAGCCACCGCTGGCCATGTTTGCCAAGGTGATCTCTAGAGGAAGTGGCTGGTCACATGACTGAAAACAAAATAATAATGTTGGTTTTCAAACAAGGGTTTCTGACCACAGCCTGTGGTCTATAATAAATATAAGACTTTATAAACTGAACACAGCGAACAGAAAGTGTAGTCTACTCACAGAGCTGACATCTTGCATATTTGGGGTCTTCTGGACAAATTTAACTGCCACCTGTTTAAAGGAACAAGCGAACAATTAACATGTGCACGGAGATCATTTCATTCAGTCATAAATCCTGAACAGAGGATTCATTCGTCAGCAGAAATGTCCAAACAATGAAAGCTCTGATGATGTTCTTTAAACAGGGAACTTCATCAGAGGATTTGAGTCTACAAAAATGAATACCTGCAGACCATCCTGTATGCGAATCCCCTCATACACGGAGCCGAAACCTCCTTCACCAAGCTGCTTTCCGAGTTTGTAGCGGCAGCTGATGTCATCTGTTAAAAATGAAGAAAATGTCATTAAATTATAAACCAAATAAAAACACAAACAGTTGAAGTCAGAATTATTGTCAGATTTCAGAACATGATAGTTTTAATAACTCATTTCTAATAACTGATGTCTTTTATCTTTGTCGTGATGACAGTACATCATATTTACTGGATATTTTCAAGATACCAGTGTTCAGCTTAAAGTTCTGAATACTTAAACTTGATTGCTCTGCATCATTTGGGAAATATTTAAAAAATATTAATAAAAAATCACAGGAGGGTGAATAATTTTGACTTCAACTGTATAATTTTACAAAGTTTGATGAGCCTAAACAAATGTTCTGAACTCCAGCAATAAACTTACTATTGTCCAAGCAGGTCCCATCATCTGCTGTAGACTTCACAGCAGAGTCCTCTTGTGAGACCTGATCCGGTAAAGGGTTCGAGTTTTCATCCAGGGCAGAGTCACAGATGTCATCTGTTATGAGCTGCTGGCTCACTGGAAGTTCATTGTCCTCATCGGATGGTGAACTTGGAGGACTATCAAGCTCTTGCTCCAGGCTGTCCTCACTGAGGGAGGATTCGTTGTCTGCTGTGAAGTGAAGCTCTGCAGAGTCGTTCTCAATGACCACTGCAGAGTCAAAGCTGTTCACTTCAGGTTTAGAGTCCAAATCTTCGTCTGCTGGAGCATCAAGAGCTGGAGGTTGGAGAACTTCCAGCTCCAGGTTGCTCACAGCAGTGCAGAAGAATTTAGAGCTACTGATGGGCTCTGCGTGAAGTTCGTGGATCTCCTGCACACATAGCTGATCTAAAGAGAGGAAGGAACATCATTAATATGACTCTACAACTCTTTTTGACAAGATATTTGAACAGTTCATTTGCAGAAACATTACTCAATGTGTTTTTATTGATGATCTTCATGGGTTTTCTGCATTGAATTAGCAAACAAGTAAACTATATATCTAAAGGCAAAGCTCACTGAAATAAAAAATCCTAATACAAATAATTCTTATTTTTTCTGTTTTTTACACAAAACTACAAATTCTGAAGAAAATTCCTGAAATCAGCAGCCATTAACCTTCATTGTAGGAACACAAAATACTGTGGAAGTCAATGGCTGAAAGCACCTCAAACAGGTTTAAGGAGTAAATTATGACAGAATTGTCTTGTTTATGTGAACTGTGGCTTTAAGAAACTCTTTCTAAAATGTCTTCCAGTTAATGTTCATTTCTGATCTTTAAACACTTATGTGATGTGTTTGGTGTGTTTAACAGTATGCTTTAGTAATTAAAAGTGCTCATAAATCTATTTTACCAACAACAGTAGCTCTTCTTCTGGAAAAGCAGGCGAAGAAGATGGGAGACAATTTGAGTTTCCTCTTTTTCTGTCTCCCTGCCTGTTTTCCTGCAGCGACGGCCGGGTCATCGGTCATCAGATGACGGTGATTCTCTGTCGTGCTGCCGGTGGGTTCGAGTGGCTCACACGGTTGTTCGTTCGCACACTTAACACCAAACGCTTTCTTCAGACGGTTAATCAGTTTTGAAAATGCCATTTTATCACTGTACTGTTGAATCGCAGAAAGTACTGAACTACTAGACATCCAAAGAAGCTAATGAGAGTTTCTGCTACGTCAAAAGCTTTTTACTGTCACCGATGATGTCAGAGTTCCACAATTCCATTTGGTATGACGTAGAGACTTTTTAAAACACAACACACTTCTAATGCAGGCCCGCGCTAGACTGACTGGCTCATTCGCCTTAATGTGCTCACACAGCCACCTGCTTATATACACAGTTTTTCCAGTTATTAATTTATTTTTTCTCTAAGGCCTATGTATTTTTGTCTGTCATGCACAACTTTTCTGCGTTTTGCTTTTTATTACTATTATTACCATGTTTAAGGTGTGTGTGTGTGTGTGTGTGTGTGTGTGTGTGTGTGTGTGTGTGTGTGTGTGTGTGTGTGTGTGTGTGTGTGTGTGTGCGTGTGTGACTTTTTTCATTTATTTTAAATAGCTCATTTTGGTTTTTTATATTTTCATTATCAATTATTTATTATTATTATCGTTCATATTATATTTTATATATTATGATTATATAAATTCGTTATTCTTGTGAATTCTTTTTAAATGAATAATGCTTCAAATAATAAATTAAAAAGAAAAATATGCAAAAAAATGAAGTTATCCATGTATTACCTGAAACCGCCAGTAGGTGGTGGTAGGACACTGTCTTAAGTGAATAAGACATTTATTCAGCAACAAAGCAACTGTTGTATTTATGAATAGGTCAAGGATGAATCGACTCTAACAATTTATTTAAATCCACAGATTTATTCTCAAAAAATAACCCACTCTAGCCTAAATAAGGACCGAACATATGTGAACGCTAACAGGTAGGAATAATGATCAAATTCTTGTGGATTAAACATCTTTGTTGACATTAATTGCAGTAGATTTAATTAAGTTACAACAAAAGGTAGGAAATGGTTTTAATTGCGAACTGTACTTGTTTTATGTGTGAACATGCTAGATGCTAACACCGTCACAGCATTCCAGTCAACTAATTTAGAGCTACTAACGTTAGTCAACTGTCCCCGCCTTCACTTTGTGAAAAATGCGAATTAAAAAGAAAAAAATAACATAAATAAAATAAATTATTACAAATTAAACCAATGAATATTAAAGTCAGTTTAATCAGAGCTAACGTTTTTTACTGTATGTCACAAGCTAGTTAGCTAGTGCTAATTAGCATTTGATGCTAATGCTAACATTGATGCAACTTAATGTAACTGTAATGTAATTAATGTTATATTAACGGTACTGTAACGTTAAACTAATTATTGTTTTACTTAAAAGCTCGATCAAACCTTTAAAGTTAACATCAGTCTGATTGCTATTTGAGTGATTCTGTTAATATTACATTTGTTTACTTTAATATTACACTAGATAACCTTAGGAACTATACAGGGAGAGGAATTATTTAGTTTTATATTACAAAATGTTGATATTTCTTTTCTATATTTTTGTTAGGCCACAGTTTGAAATGCCATTTTGCAGGCTGAAATGGCATATTTAACACAATTAACCACAGCTTTACTACAATAATACAGTCAGGTTTATTTTGTGTGGATAAATGTTAGTTTACTGTAATAAAACTATGTTTTTGTCTTATTGGCTAAATGGGCTCATAAAAGTGTTTCAGGTAGAAAAGAATAAATAATAATTAATAATAATAACTCCTTACATTTATATAGCAGTTTTCCTGCACATGTAACGGAGGCCAGCTAGTAGGTGCTGTGCAGGTAAACCTCACTCCGCTGACCTCTAAAGTTTCTCTGGCGACAGATGCTAGAGACCATTGGTCTTTAGCCTTCTTGTTAGAGCAACCGACTCCCATGCAGAAGGTTGCTGGTTCGATCCCAGCTCGGAGCGGGATGGGTGGCGTAGGACTGGTGGGGTTACACACATTCAAAGTGCCTTACACATTGGGGGGGAACATGTTTCCCGAAAGCCATTTTGAAATGGAAACAATATTTTTTCCCCATTTATCGATGATATTTGGTCAACAATACATTTTTACTCCCAAATAAAGTAGAAGAAATTCATTTCAAAATGTTACACAGGTACTACTATCCCTGCAATATATTTAATAAACTAAATAAATAAATAAATAAAAAAAACAGTTCATGACAATGTTCTTTTTGTACATGTAAGTTTTCTGATGATTTTTGGAAACAGGTTTCAGGGTTGATTTTTGATTCATTTTACAAAACAAATTAACTTTGACGAATGCATGATTCTTCTTTTGAATTGTAAAACTGGCTATGATAAACTCGATAATGCTATGAATTTGATCATTTTTCTTGGGAAGTTTCACATACACAAGGCAAAATTAATGTCTATTACTCCCTCCTTTAATTTTTTCTGTAAAGATTTAAAAATATCTTATAATTCTTTAACCTTAATTACAAGAAACAAGAAGGCTAAAAAAACCTCTCTAGTAATGCAAATTATCTATTCAATCTAATAATTAAAATATGATGGATCCCCTCACATATAATGTAGTAATTTTTATGTAATCACTAAGTTTTGAATTGTATTGTTACATTTACAATACAAAATAAAAAAATAAATAAAAAAAATTGGGCAGTGGCCAACCGCTTCTCTTTTTCTGGGATTTTTAACGACCACAGAGAGTAGGGACCTCAGTTTAACAACTCATCCTAAAGATGAGTAACTTTAAATGATTTTTGTTTAATCGTGATTGATGACAGTAATTAAGGTAGGTAAAATAAGCAAGGGTCACTGTGGTGAGATCTTCTAAAGGCTTAACCTTTAATATTTAAAGGCTTAACTAGGTTGTTTAGGTTAACTAGGCAGGTTAGGGTAATTAGGCAAGTCATTGTATAACGATGGTTTATTCTGTAGACCAGTGGTTCTCAAACTGTGGTACTTGTACCACTAGTGGTACGCAGGCTTCCTTCTAGTGGTACGTGGAGGAATGAAATATGTCATGTACATGCTATACACATTTCAAAATTGATCAAAAATGATGTATATAATATGCCATATATGACATGTAGCCTATATTTCTGAGGTAATCTGCCATGTTTTTTTTACTTTGCAGAGTTGTAGCTGCTATATTTCAATACTACGTATTTCAATACTGCTCATTGTGGTGGTACTTGGAAAGACAATTTTTTTTCTGAGGTGGTACTTGATGAAAAAAGTTTGAGAACCACTGCTGTAGACTATTGACAAAAATATACTTTTGTATTTAAGCTGCTTCACATGAACACACAGGAAAATTATGGAGGAACCGGAACACCTGGAAGAAAACCCACAACATGGGGAGAACATGCAAACTCCACACAGAAATGCCAACTGAACCAGCGACCTTCTTGCTGTTATGCTACCTACTGTGCCATCGTGCAGCCTATAATAATAATAATTTTTATTATTATTATTATTATTATTATTATCATTATTATTATTATTATTATTATTATTATTATTGTTATTATTATTAAATTGTTAAACTGAAGTCATAATTAATAAACTGAAGTCATGTGCTTGCTGGGTTGTGGAGTGATTACACTGGTTGACTCTAGATGGCGGTGTGTTTCAGGGATTGAATAAGCTGCTCATAACAGCGTCAGAGAACAAGAAAATCCGAAAAAACAACAACAACAGAGGAATTAGAGAGCGTGGACAGCGAATCACTGACTAATCAACGCTTGGACATTTCTCTGACATCTCATTGTGTCTGCAGTTTGAGAATCAGCCTAACACTACTCATGCAAACTGGTGAGTCAAAGGCGTTAATGATGGAGTCCCATTAGACAGGAACTACGGGCTAAGTCACAGCATAGTTTGCAGTACATTTTTGTATTTTAATAACCAAATTAAATTAGTTTTTAAATGCAAAAGCTGCATTGTAAATTTATTGAAACCTGATTTGTCTATGAGGTGAGTGATGAATTATTAGCCCTCCTGAATTATTAGCTTCCCCCAATTGAATAGTGCTAATTTTGTCATATTTACAAAATATTGTAATATATATGTCATATTTATGTGATTTCAGTTAAATATTCAAAGTACCATGGTAAACAATATAGGGAGCTAGTTGTCATTGAACAAATGTGCGAGAATTAAACCAACTTTACCTTAATAAATGTGGTAATATCATTGGCCCATGAACATTTCCTGCTTTTTATAATACTATTTTATAACTGTAACAGGCAATTCAATCATGTTTTCACGTTAAAACAGCTGTCATAACGTTATTTATGAATATATGGACCTTTTTGGATTTTTAATAGCTATTGAAATTAAAGATGTAAAAGAGAAAATGCGTTACGACCATTGTTATTGTTTACATTTCTCAAAATGATTGACGCAAAGTTGGTTTTATATTCGCACATTCGTTCAATGACAACTTGTGACACGCTCCCTATATTGTTTACCATGGTACTTTGAATATTTAACTGAAATCACATGTAAATATGACTTCTAAACAACATTAGCACTATTCAATTGGCTGTGAACAGTGTTGTACTTTGATACTTGCCAGCTGCTAATGTAATTTGCTATGTAGAATTTGCAAATAACACTTTTCTGAAATCATATTATTAAGGATTATGTGTGAATATTAAACCAACTTTACCTCAATCTCAAAATGCCCTCCCAATGTCTATAGAGGTGTAGTTGGTTTTATATTCGGATATTCAGACCTTCTCCTTAAGAATATAATTTTAGAGAAGTATTCTTTGCCAATTCTAAATTGAAAAATCATATTAGCAGCCATTGACTTATCAAAGTACAATGTTGTTCACAGTCAATAAGATAGTGTTGATGTTGTTTTGAAGTCATCTCTACATGCTAATTCTGATTTAATATTCAAATTAGCATGGTAAACAATATAGAGACAGTTAAATGAATGAAAGTGCAGATATAAAACCATATTTACCTCAGTCCAATATCTGATTAACGCAAAGGAGATTTTTTTCAACACATTACCAAACATAATAGTTTTAATAACTGATTTCTTTTGTCTCTGCTGTGTTCACAGCACACAATATTGATATTTTTCAAGATACTAGTATTCAGCTTAAAGTGCTTTAACACTAACAGCTAAAGGCTTAACTAAGTTAGGGTAATTAGTAGGGCCAGACAGAATCTGGGGACATGTTTTGCTATTTCTGCTGGGAATTTTGTAAAAAAAAAAATCTGTGGATTTATGTGGAATGATTTTAGGAGTATCAACTAAAAACTAAAACAATAATACATTTTTAACTTTTATTTAATGTTTACTATGTAAATTCAATTAGATCCACTTATTTGGTTAACAAAGCAAGTTTCATATAACATATTTACTAAAGGACAGAAAATATTACTTTAAAAACTGTATTGTAAATAAATCTTATGAACATTTTAATATTAGTATTATTATTATATCACAATAATATTAGTGAAATGAATTAAAAAACTCTCATCTTCGTGTGTGTTAATCAACAGGTTAAGATGTCATTATGGGTGGCACTGCTGTCGGTGGCGTCATTGGGGTGAGGTGTGGAGTTCCTGCTGTTTTGCTGTGTCTAGGAGCTCTGCTGTGTGCCAATGTGCTGCTCTATTTCTACCTGGATGCCCTGTATCAGAACACGAACCCTCCATCAGGACACACACAGTGTCCTCCTCGCCACTTTAAAGTGGGCACTATGAGCTCCTGCAGCCCTTGGTTAAAGTGTCCAGAAATCCGCTCTGGGGTTCGCCGTGTGAAGCTCATTGGACAAGGAGCTGTGAAGAAGGTGAGTTTGGTGAGATTGGTTCTGCAACAAATGTTTATTTTGATAATCGGTTAAAATCAAATTAGGGATGCAGCTAAACTTACACATTCATATTTATTGAAAGGGGAAGAGAAACTCATTTTTGACTTGACATATTTTATTACAATGTATATTTTAAATGAGATTAGAATGGACGCAGTTCATTCAGTTACCGCCACTGAATAAAAAATTAAGTAAATAATAGGGATGCTCATTTCGGTTAATTTTGCTAACCAACAACCGCCGCTCATTAATCGGTTATTAGCGGTTAACTGGTCAGATTACTATTAATTAAACAAATTGAGGTGTCTATTTTGTATCTGACACATTAAATATTGCATTTTAAAATACTGATTTATTTTTATATGCTAGCATATTAATAACAGAACAATACAATACAGCATTTTCATGCACCTGCAGTGTTTAGCACAGAAGAACATAATAAACTAAATAAAATAAATAGGACTGCCCTAAATTATTTTCCACTTATATAATTAATTTATATTACAAATCGAAAACACTGACTGTTATTAAATACCCCGCTGTTATTATTATATCACAAAACATTTAACATTTTTATTAGAATCATTATTTTAAAGATTATGTCCTGATGTCTGGTTTCCTTTCTCTCCCTCGCGGCTCAAGTGCGCGCTGCGTGATGAAAAGACAACAACAACGCGCGCATATGTTGACTTTTTGTAAACAGTTGTGTTGTTTAAATATGATATTGCATTAATGTGCATACATGCTTTATATGCTGTAAAATAAAAGGTAAAGCCTATTTGTTGCGTTTATGACGCAGATCCAGGTCAACATCAACGCTTTTTTAGGCATCAACACGTCTGTTTCAAACAGCAATATTCTTCTTCCGTTTTGCTTCTTTGGCAAATGTGTCTGTAGGCATGGGTTATACGTTATCATCCTGCAAGTTAAGTATGTCTTGCAGTTGAACAAGTGGCCGACCACAGCTAACGTGCTTTTTTCATTCCAAAAACGTGAGGCGCACCTCACTGCCTTTATGTTGACAAGGAAAAAAGAAGAGAAGAAGCGCGGTCCTCTTATGAAACGACTGAATCAGCTGGGTATCGATTGTGCAAAAGTGTTGCTGTCTGTGTTGTTACAATTGTATTATTTATTAATATTTATTATTCAAGATTTGTACATTCATACAGCTCTGGATAACTTAAAACAGCGATTAGACCTTCAGAGCGGCATTAATACGTCCTGAAGTAAAGCGAAACGGCTATAAACTTCAGCAAGATAGAGTCATTATATACAGAGCCAAATACCTTTATCTATAAATAAAGTATAACTATAGAAACTGTGTTCATCTTAACTGAAAGCTTCTGCGTGTTTGCTGGCCTCACGCATCGCGCACCTGTCAGTCAGTCAGTCAGCACATAACCCCAAAGGATTAAACAGATAGCGCACAGCACTATACGGTTACAAAAAAGTTTGCGCTGTTATAATCCACTTACCTTTTTAATACATTTTGATGCGATTATAATCCGCTAATAAAAAACAACAACAACAATAACTGAATGTTTTGAATGGGTAATGTAGCCGTGGCGGGATGCATTTTGGTCCCCGCCATGGAAGAATGAATGTAGCAGAAACCAAGCTCTTTAAAAGTTCTCTGTAGTTGTCTTGACAACACAAACTGCAGCTCTGGGATGAGCCGCGTGCAAAAGATGCAGCTCTTAACGCAAAGGCGCATTCAATCGGCCCCTTATGCAGCCAAACTAAAAATATATATTATTAAGTC